>NW_028289052.1:0-303534 GCF_059628265.1 Tinamus guttatus
TATATATACACATATGTCATGCTCTTTGCACACCTCTATGCCTCTTTGGTGGCACTGAGTTGTTGATCTCATCCATTTCTTTGTGTGAGAAGGAATGAATCAACAAGAGTTTCCCTCAGTGTCAGGTTTTTGGAGTCCTCTGACTGAAATGTTCTTCCATTTCTACAAACTCTCCTAATAGCAACAGAATTTCAAAAAAGTAGAAGGGAGGACTAGATTTAAAAAAAAGAAAAAAGAAAAAAAAAAAGGCAGGACCCTGAGCAGAGGCACTTGCCTTTTTATTTGTTTTCTCCCCCTGAAAAGAATACAATTCCTGTCTGTCAGCCCGACAGCTCGTCCCCGCTTGGAGCACAATCTCTGTGAGAAAGCTCTGAGGCTTTAAACCTTCAGTTGCAGCTGTCACAAGCTGACGTACAAAAAAGTGATTATTAATGCCTGGCACTGAAAGTCACTGCATCTAACTAACCTAGTGGGTCATTCATTCC
This sequence comes from Tinamus guttatus, assembly GCF_059628265.1. NCBI lineage: Eukaryota > Metazoa > Chordata > Aves > Tinamiformes > Tinamidae > Tinamus > Tinamus guttatus. The sequence continues at coordinate 486 of NW_028289052.1, forward strand.
ATGAGCTGTGTCATTTAATTTCAATAGAGGTCTCTTTTTCCATATAAGCAATAATACTGCATACATTACATGAGCGCATGAACAGGGCTGTTGGTAAGCATAGCTTTAAATAAAAGTAACAATGTGTAGTCAGATGCAAAAAGATTTACATTGCTGGAGTATCTGGCCTAGAAATGGATGGGAAATGTCAATCAATCAGGCAGGGGTGGATGATGGCTCTGATAAAGGAGATTCTAAAGTGATAATACATGTTAAACACACACACACACAAAAAAAAAAAAAAAAAAAAAAAAAAAAAAAGATGCAGTCTATTGACCCAGAAAGAAAACTTTAAGTTATTTCTCAAATTGCCTTTGATTCTCAGCCCAATCTGAAGTCGTGCTGGTAGAACACAAAAGGTGCCAGCTTACTTTGTTACAAGCATAAAATGAGAAGACAGCATGCAGAAGAAAAAAATGCACTGAAGGGTGAAAAAACATCTAGTGAAAGTCACCTTGTTTAGGAACAAAAATACCTTGTGCTTTTATGTCTTTACCTAGGAGGTCTCAAATTATTTTTACAGAAAAACATCTTTGAAAACCATCAGTCTTGTGCAGTGGGGAAGTATTACCCATTCTATAGATGCAGACTTGAGAAACACAGCTTATATGGGACTTTATAATGAGCGGTCATGAGTGCTCAGTTGTTTCCATTTTGTCTATTATGCCTTACTTAATTCCTTAGTTCCTCTTAATGTGAAAAGTAAAAAATAAAATAAAATAAAATAAAATAAAATAAAATAAAATAAAATAAAATAAAATAAAATAAAATAAAAATAAAAGATGTTCTTCTTCCTTCTTTGAGAAGGAAAAGCAGTCAGAAGAGTGGAAGAATTTTCGTTTGGAAGTCGAGAAGCTATCCTGGCAGTTTTCAGCCATCTTGCACAGGTATGTTGAAAGGAAGGTGGACTATTTCCATCCAGAAGTTCTGTTTGTCACCTCTAGTAAGCTGGTCAGTCACATTTCCAATATGCCCTAGTATAATGCCTTTTTTATCTTTGCTGTTGCAATTCAAGTGCAAGTCCTACATATTCCATAATTTCTGCTGGTTTTGTAGTTTCTTTTATCTTTATCGAAGCTTGGATTGTTTATCTTTCCTTTGGTTTCAGTTTCAGACTCAAATCTCTAGCCTTTTTCTTCTCAGGTTTTTCTGCTGGTCTACTCTTATTTTGTGAACAGGAGACACCTTTATTAGAGAAAGATTTTGTGCATGCACTGAATGACAAACAGTAAAATAGTTTTGACAGACACAGTAAAACATAGATCCTGACTCTGAAACACTCAGATTAAAGTGAAAGGGCTTGCTGGGATCACAAACAGACAAAGAGGAAAGCAATACATAGCTGAGTATGAAAAGACAACAAAGCTTCCAGGTTGAGAGAGTATAATGTTAATGGAAAGAATAAAGTATTTATCTCAATTGATTCAATTTTAAATGCTTTCATGGACAGCGGAGATAAAATACTGATTTTAGAAATACTTATCCTCCATTTCACTGGTCTCCATCAGGCACTGCTGTATGCCATTGAAGGATGAAGTGTACAAAGCTAAGAGAAAAAATATTTTTTTAAAAGGAAATAAAAATCAGTAGTTCCTTTACAACTTAGTAGTAGTTAAATCAAATTATCCTTTTTTATTGATATTGCAGCTATATCAACATTACAGGACTATATATTTGTCCAGTGTAGGTTTATGGCTTTGGTTTTGCTGTTGTCCTTTAAAAATGTTTAGTCCCAGATGGTCTGACCTCAGTATAAAATTCTAGGTGCCCAGAAAAATAACACAAATTATCACAATAAGACCAATATTAATCCATGAAAGTATTTTTGTTTTATTGTACTTTTTTAATCACGTACCACTGCAGGAACTTGGTCCACCAAACTACTATGTTTATTTTTTAATTCAACTCAGAGTTTCTGGAATGTTGTCATTCTTTCATATCAGTTCAGTCTTTCATTGTAGGAAGCATTTTAACTGCAGGAAGAGTCAAAGGGATATAAGACAGGGAACAAGAAGGTGGAATATAGATTCATACCAATTTGTTCAAATTTTACAGATTTTACAGGTTAGTAGATTTAGAAGATTTTACAGGAAGGTGTTGTTTTTTAGATTCATAAAAATGGATTTTTTTCTGTATTTTTTTAAACTCTAAATGATTGAAAATTTATCATCTCTTAAGTCCTCAAAATGTTAGGAAGCTGGTGTTATCTACACGCTTGCAGGCTTGCAAGGTTTGACTTGCATCCAACATAAAAAGAAAATTCTTTCCTGAATACATCCAGAAGTGAAAATCACTGTTTGGATTACAAAATCCTGTGTTCGCTGAGAATGCCCTCCCCGGACAACAAGCTTTAATCTGGCTGATAATTTGATCTTGCAAGATAGAAGTGATGCACAGTTCTGCCTCTGAGAGCAAGGTTCTTTCTGGGCAACAAGATGAACTGCACCAAAGAGGTAAAATGGCTTGTTCTTAAGGCACTTAAGATTAAATGGGAGATAGGGTAAACTGCTCCAGAAGTCCTTAAAAGGGAATTTATTTAGCAGTCATAAGTGACGACTATGATATATCATTAAAATGCTTTCATCCAAATATTTATCTTTTGATCCTTATTTCTATCTCTCTGTTTTGCCTCAAAAATCTTATTTCTCCTTTTTATTTTCCCCTAGAATGAAGTGGTAGCAAGACATAACATTAAAAAAAAACTAAGTGTGAAAAAAATATACACCCTGTTTGTCTTTGTAGACTTCTTTTTTTGGTCAGAATTTCCTCTCATGATAATGACCTAATTTCACAATAAAATGTCAGATGACTGACATTTAAAAGTTTAATCTTTTTTTTTTTTTCCTGGAAATGGAATAAAACATTCTTCTCCTTATACTGTTTTTGTTATTTTTATCCCAAACGAAAGCAGAGTCAGGTTAAGAAGTTGCCTTTGTTTTCCTTTGGCTATTGATGTCTTCTACCCTGAGTCCTGGCCATATATTTTTGTTATAGCAAATTCTGTCAAAGCAAAATTTGCTCTCTCTCTGAAAGTACAGAGGCTGGGAAATATCTTCGACCGACCAGTTTAAAATTCTGTAATTTCTCTCATTTACTTCAGCTTGGTAAAGACAATATATACAACTGTTTAGATGTTTTCATGACTGTTTTGTATGTTATATGACTAAAGTTGACAAAGCAACTAGAAAATAGTACACAACAGCCAGACACTCGGTAGCTAACAAGATTTAAAAAGAAGTTAGAATTTCCTGTACACTGAGAAACTGTGCAATATCTGCATAACCCCAACCATATGAATGAAATTTGTGTCAAGGCACTGTGTCAGATTTCAGGCACATGAACTATCTGCTCCTGAGTGCAATTTGATTGCAGCTAAGCAGATAGATCTCTGATTTTGTGATGTAGTTGCTTTTGAGAAACAACTGTTATGCTGAGTGTTTGGAATGTATTTTGGTCATCTCTCTCTCTCTCATGGCAATCAGATGTTTTTGCAGTTAATATTTATGAGCAGTAGGATCAAGCCATTCAATTCTAGCCTCTCCCTATCCAAAAAAGTAATTGCTCCCCTTCATGTCAGGTTACCTTCTTTTCCAGGAAGGATGATTGACAGAACAGTTCCTAGCTGCTTCATATACATTAAGCCAAAGCACAAGGTCAAACTGCTTTCAGTGCCAGCTACAGACAGAATGAACAAATTGTAGTAGTGTGGCTTCAGGCAGAAGTAGTAGGCAAACAGAGGAAACAAATCTGTTCCCCTTTTCCTCCAGAGCTTTCTATAATTGATCATTTTCTAGAGGAAAACAATGTAATGAATTTGTTTCTTATATATGAAAATCAGTTCCTCACCAGGTCCCTGTCTTAAGACTCATTTAAGTTTGAAAGAAGATAGATATAAAAATTCTTTCTCTATTTTCTTCAGCTTATGCAAATAAATATTCTTTCCCACTGCTCCAGAGTAGCGGCTATTGTAGCATCTGCAAAGCATTTGGCATTGTCACACAGAGAAAAAATATACTTCACATTCTAGTAAATTATGCAGAACTTAGTGAGGTAAAACTATGCCGCATCTGCTTTGATTCTAATAAATTTCAACGCAAGGGTGTTAAATCCATACCGTCTCGCCTGAGTTGCCCCTGCCACGTCTGGAAATACATTTCTTATTCTCTGTTTCTCTCTACTGTTTCTAACTGATCACCATCATGGGATAGTAAATAACAAAATTTGCTTCCCTGTCTCCCTCTTTCTTAGTCATGGATGCAATCTGATCAGTTTGGGAACTTTTCTTACTGCCTGTGACATGAGGTATTGAATGGTTGAATTCCTCCAAGGCATTCTTAGAGGATACTTCATCATTTAAGGAGGTGTAGAAGAGCTTGAAAGCAGCCTACAGTACACTTACATACTCATAAAGATTTAAATGTCCTATTATGCATCAAAATAAAAGACCTATGTCCTGTGCTTCTTTTTGGTTGCGCAGCCCTAAACACAAGCCCTGTAGTCAGAGTTTGCTGACTCTGGGGGAAGGAATCCCACGGACTTTAATGGGCTTGGAACCAAGTTTGCATGATGAAGAATTTTCTTGACTTCTCTGAAAAGCCAGCTGAAAACAGTCTACATGCAAAAATTAGCATACAGTCAAGGCTATAAATATCACAACTTTTCTGTTTTCATTGCTTGAAACACAAGGTCTCCAAAATAAATCAGCTTTCCATCCTTCTTTCATCTTTTACCTCAAAAGAAAATCCCAAATATGTAGGATATCCCTTTGCCAGCATCAGGTCATTATTTTTAATACTCCATCAAGGCAAAGAATCATTCTCTTTGAATATCTGTCTTCTCAGTGTAAAATGTAAAGTGGGTGTTACTTATATCTTCTGGCTGAAAGTCTAATTTCTTTATTTTTCTATTGTCAACATGATACCAAGAGTTTTCTTACAAAATAACACCTGAGATTCACCAAATTTTATTTTGATTAATGATAGGTTATCTGGACTCTTTGTTCTAGATGTGAAGAATGCAATGAGGCAGATGAGTTTTCATGACTTGACTGCAATCCTCTTACTTTTGCAGCCCAAAATAATAACCCCCTCACCTAGCAGTATGGCTACTGTTTAATGTTTTTGCCAAGGAGAGGTAGAGAGGGGAAAAAAAAAGAAAAAAAAAAAAAAAAAGTGGTGAGTTGAAGAGTTAGTCTCACTGTGAAAAAACTTTCCGGTTTCCAAATAATTCCCAGCTTTCTAAAGAAACTTTAACACAGTTTTGGAACATTTTTGGGGGGATTATTAAAAGGAAAGAAAAACAGCTGGCAGACTATTGCTTGTTTTTGAAATGGGGCCTTTACAGACACTTTCTTTAAATTTTCTTACCCTACTGCATCTGTCTCTGACCTATCCAAATGACAAAAGTGACTGCAAATCTGCTAGACCACTTATATACGCAAACTTATCTGCTGAACATTTCCTATTAACTTTCCTCCTCCCTCACCAAGACAGATCATGGAAATCAACAGAAGACTTCCACTCACTGATGGATGACAGAACATGTGAATTTCCTTGAAATCACATAACAGTTCTGAGAAAAAAATATGTGGTGGGAGATGAGTGTTTAAAAGAGCAGCAAAAATATGATTGTGATTTAGAATTTGTTTCTATCAGTCTCCTCAATGGTATAAGATTTAGCCTTGCGCATTTTCAAAAATCAAATCCTGTCCATCTTTTGCTCTTTTTTTTTTCTTTTTCCTGTCTCCTTTGCCTCTTTTCCCCCTTGCTTTTATGTTTATTCTGAAAGGTACTCCAGATGTTTTAGTTTTCCTGTTAATTGTGCCAGCTGGATGAAGCTAGTAAATATAATCATTAAATGAAGCATATGATGAGGCCAGAGAGGGGGAACTTGGACATTAGAGTAATTCTTTCAATATAGGTAGCTAGTTATTATCTTTGCTTCCTTCCATTCACACATCTTCAAATTCCACTCATATCCGATCATATTTCAACAATATTTCACCACCAAGAAATGTATCCCAGTTACCTTATGTTCCTTGGCTGAGGAGTTTAATATCTATGGCATACTGTAGTGAAAAAGTGTCAGACTAGTGCAAAAATCACAGCATATAAGAAATGGAATAAAATCAGTCCGAAGCAAGATTGGAAGCTTTCCTTCTCAGGGTCCTTGTTAAAAACGGTTCACATCCCTTTTCTGTCGGTGAGCTCAATCCAGTGAAGCATATGGGGAACTAAGCTATTGGTAGCACCAAAACACAGTGTGTGTGTGTGTGTGAATTTTTGATTTATGTGCAAAAAGTTTACCTAGCAAAGCAAAAATTGAAAATTCAGAAGGCTAATATCAATTTTCCATTTTTTAAGGAATTTGAATTTCATGTTTTGAAATCCTATGTTGCTAGGAGAAATAAAACAGATCACTTCTAATCCACAGAAAGGAATGGCGGTGAAACCAGAGCTCCAGCTGTACTCAAGCCTTGGAAGACATAAACTCAGTTTGAACTGTCAAAAAAAAAACATTGTCGATGTCAAATCATTGAAACATTCCATTCTTATTAAAAGCTTCAAAATAAATATTCTGGAGTTGCTCAATCTATGCAAAACATTATCTGTCCACTTTTTGTCATTTGCCAGTAATCTAGGGCTGCTCAATATTGTTGTAAATATCACTAAAATTTTACACAAAGTATATTAATTATATATTCTTAAATAATTCATAACTAATCAGAATATCAGTCTTTCCTAGATTTGGTGAAAATTCAGTTGACTACTCAAGAACATCCATTTGAAAATTAATGCCCTGTATGCTTTAATGATTCTACTCTTTATTTTTAGGTGATTTAACTATACTCCATGACACACAAACTGCCAGGTTTTGATTAAACCGAAGATCTTGAATCATGGAATCATTATGGTTGGAAAAGACCTTCAACATGTTCCTGTGCTTCACCCCATTCCAATGCTTCACCCCTGTTTCTGTTTAGAAGTTCTTCCAAATGTCTAACCTTAACCTCCCTTGACACAACTTGAAGCCATTTCCTCTTGTCCTATCAGTAGTTATTTTGGAGAAGAAATTGACCCCTAGGGCCTCAATACCACCTCCTTTAAGGTAGTTGTAGGGAGCAATAAGGTATCCCCTGAGCCTCTTCTTCTCCAAACAGAATAATCCAGCTCCCTAGGCCGCTCCTCATAAGGTTTGTGCTCCAGCTCCTTCAGCAGCTTCATTGCCCCTCTTTGGACATACTCCATTACCTCCATATCTTCCTTGTAGAAGAGGGGCCCAAACTTGAACACAATATTTGAGGTGCAGCTTCACCAGTGCCAAGCACAGAGGGACGATCACTTCCCTGGCCCTGCTGGCTATGCTGTTCCTGATACCAGCCGGAAGGCTGTTGGCCTTCTTGTCCACCTGGGCCCACTGCTGGCTCATGTTCAGCCCTCTGTCGACCAGCACCCCCAGATCCTTTTCTGCCACGCAGCTCTCCAGTAGTAGTAGCCTGTAGTGCTGCATGGGGTTGTTGTCACCGAAGCGCAGGAGCTGGCACTTGGCCATGTTGAACCTCATACAGTTGGTCTCTGCCCATCAATCCAGCATGTCCAGATCCCTCTGTAGAGGGATCCTACCCTTAAGCAGATAAGCTTTTCCTCCCAGCTTTGTGTCATCTGCAAATTTGCTGAGGGTGCACTCAATTCCCTCATCTAGATCGTTGGTAAAGACATTAAAGAGGACTGGCCCCGACATTGACCCCTGGGGAACACCACTCATGACCAGTTACCAGCTGGATTTAAATCCATTCACTACCTCTCCCCGGGCCCAGCCAGCCAGCCATTTCTTCACTCAGCAAAGAGTATACCTGTTTAAGCCATGAGCTGCCAGCTTCTCCAGGAGAAGGCAGTGGGAGACTGCATCAAATGCCTTACTGGAGTCTAAGTAGACTATGTCCACAGTCTTTCCCTCATCTGCTAGGCAGGTCACCTGGTCATAGAATGAAATCAGGTTGGTGAAGCAGGATCTGCTTTTCATGGACCCATGCTGGCTGAGCCTGATCCCCTGGTTGCCACATACATGCTTTGTGGTTGTCCTCAAGATGATCTGCTCCATATGTTTCCCTGATACCAAGGTCAGGCTGACAGGCCTGTAGATCCCCGGACCCTCCATCCAAACCGTTTTGTACAGGGGTGTCACATTGGCAAGTCTCAATCCCCTGTTGACCAGGACCACTGATAAATGATGTAGAGTGACGTGGTGAGCACTTCTGCCAGCTCCCTCAGAACCTTTATGGGGCTCTTCTCTGGCTCCATAGGCTTGTGAGTGTCAAAGCGGAGTAGCAGGTCACTGACGACTTCCTTCTGGATCAGGCCAGGTTTATTCTGCACTCTGTAGGTGTCTTCCAGGTCAGAGGGTCAAGTTCTTTGAGGATATCTGATTTCTGTGTTAAAGACTGAGGCAAAGAAGACATTAAGCCTCCTCTTCATCCTTGGTGACAATGCTCCCCATTGCATCCAGTAAAAGATGGAGATTCTCCTTGGCTCTCCTCTTCTTGTTAGTGTATCTATAGAAGCTTTTTTTGTTGTCTTTCACAGCTATGGCCAGACTGAATTCCATGGGAGCTTTCACCTTTCTAATTTCCTCCCTACATACCCTAGCAACTTTCTTGTACTTGCATTTGACTTCTGTGTGCCTTCATATAGGCAGTTTTCATAGTATGAAAGAACTCATAGCATTATGTTAGTGCAAAAAAATAAAGTGAGATTTGGAAGTGTAAAAAGGCTGAAATAGTTGGGAGAATGTTTTCTAAAACTGTTTTTAAAACTTTAAAACATCTCTGCTTGGATTGTAACATTAATTTTTCAGGATCAGTAACCTGCCAACTAAATTAATAGCAGCAGAGTTAACAGGGTTATAAATTTGCTTTGTCAGTTTTAGATTTTTTTCCTACTTTCTGAATAGCTATCTGATCATGGCATCATACTGATAATTTTCAGGTTGGTATCTACTTTATAAAGTATATGCCAAATTTGTATGTGATTCCAGCTGATAATCTTGCTAAATCAGAAACTTGTCATTTTTCCAATTGCAAAGTAATTCTCTTTCTTAAGTTGCCACACTTTACAATAGCAGCTACAGGACTATTTAGAGATAGGTGGTCCTTGGTACCATGCTCAGCCTTCCTGTTGCAATGTGGCCTTTAGCTAGTGCTGTGTCTACTGCTTAAACATGACATGTAGCAGAGTCTTGCAGTTTAGTCACGTCCTCTCATCTGAACAAAAACTTTGAAGGCTGCTAACTAGGATGAAGCTAGGTAATGTTGCTTCCCACAGAGTGGCAGAACATGTGATATTTTCAAGTCCATTAAATGGTTGTGCTGGTCACCACTGTAATGTGCCAACAGGCTAAAACAGATGTGTTTGTGTTTTGTCCAGGAGAGGTTGACATAACAAGGCAATGAGAGAATTTGATACTGATTAAAAAAGAGTTCAGTTGGGACCCATGAGAGTCTGCCTCAAAGATACTAATTTCTGTCCGCACTGAGAGATCTAATCAGGGAAAAAAAAAAAGTGATTGTTGTCCTTCCCTGTCCCGCATGTACTTGGCTATACTGACAAACAGTAGAAAGAGGACAATCACTGCCAGGATGATGAAAAGTGGTTAATATCTTAAGATACGCAAGAGATATAGCTAAAGGAACTCTTACGCCATTTACTAACACCAGAGAAACTCTGCATACTCTGTTTTCAGCATTGCATCTGATAAATAAATATTATATGAATGCACCTATTCATGGATAAAGATGCTGTTATGGTCCTTCAGTTATTCCAGCACCAACATATCTGTGTCTGTTTTTGATTGTAATTTCCACATGGGTCTTTGATTTCCAGAGCCTGTTATATGTGACTTGCAAGCTGAGTTTCCTTTATGATTCAGAAAGTGGTAATAGAGAGATTTAAGGCCCTGTAGGGGACAAGAACAAATCAACATTTTCTCTTTGGTATTGTTACTAAGAGATCCTTTTATGAGAGAAAAGTTAATAGAATTCTTTCCATACTGTGGCAGAACATCATGAAGAAATTTCTCAAGCAAATTAATATCAAAGCTTTCATTTAAAGATGAACATAGAAGTAGTATCAGCTAAAATACAAAAAAAAAAAAAACCTGCTCAGTGTGATCAAATTATTAAATGTGAAAAAGTTAACACTTTTTAATTTGGTCTGTGAATTTTCGATGATTATTACTGCTCACTGAAAATTCTATTACTATTACAAGGGATTGCCTCATTTTTTATGAATCAGTCATTGCAAAATTTTCTGTAGTATGTTTAAGCAATTAATTGATGCATTAATTGAATACTCTGTGTGCTAAAAAGTGAAGCCAACAAATAAGAATGGCTTGAATGGAGAAAAACAATAAGAAATACTTTTCTGCCAAGTACTATTTCCTTTGCAATAAGCCCTTGTGAGAGAACCTCGCCAGAATAAATATTTTTCCCACATGAGGAATAAATTGAGTAATGATGCTGCTGAATCAGAGCTGTGCTGGGCTCAAGGCTGCACAGCAAAAATCCTCCCCCTTCCCCTTGACATTTTCTGTTTATCACAGGCTCTGAATTTTGTTGAATTCGTGCCCTACCTCTTCAGACGCCCATTTCATAGCTTGCATTGTGTGAAACAGCTGCCAATACCACTTACCCTTGAAGATGTTCCATGTTTCAGGTATACTGAAAAGCCTTTTTTGTGATGATTTCCATGGGCTATTGCAATCATTTCTCTTAGCATTTCAAAGTCTAATCTGGACAAAAAGGTGGTATTTGGCCTTCCCTGCTTTTGAGTGTACTTGATTACAAGGCTTTAAATAGTGTTCATGCTATGCCAAGAGATGTGAATTAGGTCTTTATACTTCATTCAAATAAGGTCTTTCAAAACTGTGCTTATTTTGCAAAATGAATACAGGTTCTGATCAATGAAGCCAAACTTCAGCATTCTATCACTTTCAGCTGTGAAAAGTTCGGCAGATTCTGCAGAAAAGCCTGCCTATGTTAAGAATGTAGAGCTGTAACGATATTTTCGGAGTGATGATGAGGGTGATGATCAGTTTAGCAGGCAACTGCTAAATTTAACTGCCTCTTTGAATGGTACTGCTCCTGGGCACTACAAATCCTGTGCCACTGCTATTGCAGGAACTTAAGGTATTTGCAATGTCCTTCATATTCCCTGTTCATATTCCCTGTCATATGCTTTGGTGGCTTCTGCTTTTGATAGAAAAGATTTGAAGTGGTCTTACAGGACTTAGAAGGGTTTTTGTCCTTGAAGAGCAGACTTCCTGGGACTAAGTTTCTTTCTACTATGGAATTATCTGTGGTGTCAAGCCTTGATGATTTCCAAATAAAAACTTCAGGGATCTCCTGACTATTCACATTTCTTAGTAAATCCTTGTCTTTAAAGTCTTTTTGATTTGAAACTGCTTAGCAAAAGCCGTATACCTATCATGCACTGAATTCATGCAGTATGCTTTGAAAACAAAGTCTACTGAAGACTCTCATTAGTTTTTGATCTGGTATAGAATCAGTAACAGTTTCTGTCAGTGGTGGGTAATCAGGAGGCTTTGAGCTTGCCTTGAGCGCAGTGAGAAGGAACAGCTACAACTCGGACACTCAACAGGTTGCTGAGTGGAAGAACTGATTCAGCTCCCAGTTCAGGAGCATTTGATGAAACTGAGATATAGATACTTTTCTGTTTCCCATAGACTTATGGAAATTAATCTATATGTGCTCCTTGGTGTTGTTTAACTCCATTATCAGGGAAACAGATGTGCCTCATTGATTCTGCTCATTGGCATGAAATTCTTCATGATTTTCTTGCTCATTTTCAGCAGCATCAGAGAACTGAAGCTCAGATTTAATGACTAATAACAGTACTAGACAAAGTAATAGGCAAGAAAACATTCAGCCAAAGGCTTTTAATTCTCCTTTTTTTTTTTTTTTTTTTTTTTTGGTTTAGATCAACAGTGAAAATGTGGCAGTTGGGAAATTGGGAGACTGGAATCTGCAAAGGATCACTGTGTTATAAACTATTCTGCAGCATATCAGTAATGTTTATTGTCTCTCTCAAGGTCTCTGTATCACAGAGAGGGGCTCTTTCACCAATTTAGAAGTTTTATACATCTCTAGAAAGCTTTGATGAGAAGTTACTAGAAGCTAAAGCTTATGAAGAACGATACCATGACTGGCAGTATTCCTAGCCTTCAGATAAAAGACACAATGGAGAAAATAAGGCTCTTTCCTCTGTGTTCTTCAAAGGAGCACAAAGGCGACAGAGGCAGAGAGAGCAAAATAGAGAGTGTGGTAGTGCTGGAGAGCAAAATAGAGAGCATGGTAGTGCTGTGCATATTCCTCGATAGCCTTGAGAAGGATAGGCAGTGATTTACTATTAGAAAAGGAGAGCAGTAAATTACAAGTTTCCATTCGAAGGACAAGAAGAGAGAACTTTAATTCAAAAATGGTGTCTGACATACACTGCCTGTGGGGCGGGTAATCTTGGTATAGAGTAAGCATCATTCTTATTCACTCTGTTCCCCAAATTGACACTCTTCCAAATGTTTACTTAAAACTAAAAGTGTAATATTCTTAATTTCTTCTTATGCTTGCCTTAATGTGTTCTTAATGTCCAGTATGACTGATAATAAACTGGTAGAACTTCTGCTCATTTCATTAAAGAAAATAGACCATTTTACTCTGTTTTTCTCTTGTAATAGATTGCTTTTTTTCTTCCTTCTAAGAAAATATGCAAATTATTTGAATCTGTCCATGTCACCTCAACTTTGAAAGAATTTGAAATAAACTGTCAGTTGAACAGTCGTGAAAAATTTTGAACACTTCATCTCTTGATGTATTTCTGTGCTTCACAAAAGTTGCACAAAGATATTTTTGCCAGTATTTAGAAGTAATAAGAAGTTTAGCCCTGCAACTCTGTTATTGCCTTGTGTACAGATCACCTTGGAAGTCTCTGATCACAAGTCTGGTCAAATACATTATACAGTGTGATAATATTTCTATTATTATCACATTACAACATCAAGCAATCTCTATATGAGCTCCTATGTGTGTCTACACCTAAAAGTGTAGGTCAAACCAGAAGCAAAATGTTGCCGTTCGCTGTCTCCAGCCGCGCGATCTCCGGTCTCAGCTCTCATCAACGTAACGTGTTCACCCGGAGGTCGGGCTCTCCGGGGCCATCCTACCCTGCTAGGGGGCAAACCAAGTAACACCAATATGGTTAAGTGGAGTGCCGTTTATTGCTTGCTGCTCACTACAGTTATACTCCTTGAGAATGCGGAAGCTTGCTCTGCCACCAATTAGCAACAATGTTACCTTATATGGCTATGTACTGATTCTTCAGAGTAAACCAGCTGACACGCCTTAATCTCTGCTGACCCTTTGCTTTCCGTAACATCGCGAGATCTTCTGAGCGCCAGGCCCTAAGCCTAAATTTGGCCAAGTCAGCTTATGTCAAGCATGAAGCCATATTGCTATATCTATATATCCGTTCACAGCAAAATGACAAGAAACCCGCATTTTTGCTTACTAAAGAGCTCTATGTCTGTACTAATACTCTATTTATCAAAGCTTCCAAATCACTTGTATTTAAAAATGACATATAGGCCCACAAAAATCTGGGTGACGTTCTTGTTGTGAATTAGTGGAAAAACATGCATAGAAGAAAAAGAAGAAAAGAAGAAAAATATGTATATTTAAACTCGTATAATTATTCTGTGTGGCATTAAATATAGCTGCATAGTGTTGAGGAAACAAAGTTTTGTATAATAACACTGTTATGACTGGGAAGAAGGTATTCACTATATGGGAATAACAAAATTACAAGCTGTAGAGCTGCAGCATGATTTGACTTTACCTCTATCCGTATTATCCGTACTAGTTGATTGCTTCAAATGGAGTATTCATTACCATCTATTAGCTCACAAACAGGTCTTGGAATTGTCAAACTCAGTTAAAATTACTTGATTCTCTTCTTTATTTACCACCGTACCTCAATCCTAGAACCTTCTTTACCAAGTTTTCTCTTGCAGTTCTTTCAAGCTGTGATTATTGTCTTTGGCATAGAAGAGCTCCATTTAAAAGCACAATTGAGACAGATTCTCTGATTGCATAAAATAGCCTAGTTCTACACAGTTAGTGAAGCAATACTTGCTTGCACCACTGCAAAATCCTGTGCTGCAGTCTGCAGGGCCTGATCTTTTGAAGACCTCTGTACTCAACCAGTAGAACTCATTGAAGTGTATGAAGCAGATATAGTTTAGTTGGATTAATACATGATTCAGAACAGGACCCACATTTATTTCTATTCAATTCCATGCCTCCTGTCTCTATTTAAAATGTTAAAATACGCAATTACGCGAAATCTGTGGTTTTAAGAGAATAAGTCAGTGTTGAATTTGGTTCATTATTGTACTGCTTGTACATTTTATGTTGACTACATATCATCAACATTTAATTAAAAAACACTGATTTTCATTGTAGTGTAAGTCTTTGAAGAAAAGGGCAGATCTAAGCAAAACAAGAAATTTAGTTGCACATCACTTAAATATTTTACAAATGCCTCCTGCCAAGTGTTCATGAAGAAATCCCTTCTTTTGATTTATCTTGGGCATGCAACTTACTCTATACTATTAGTTCTTGAATACTAAAACCAATCTTTGAAAAACAAGAACCACCTGTAAAGGAACTCAATAGGTATATTTTTTGGAAATATTTTTATCCTCACAGCTCAGATTCATTTTTCTTAAGCTAGGAATTAGAATCCAGAGTATTTTAAACTTTCTTTCTGTTAACTCAGTCACACCAAATAAAGTTTAAAGAACTTTTTTTTTGGGGGGGTGTCACATTGGCATTGCAAGAAGGGAAAACATACATCATTTTCTTCTGACATTGTTACAGTAATATATGAGTGTATTCTCAGCCAATAAATTACAAAAGTGTTCTTTAGAAGGCCATCGGTTTAACATTACTCAAGAGCTTTTGTTCATAACCATCTGGCTCAGGTCCAGAAGTGACATTTTTGTGTACACATCTGCACCTCTGCACACACCTCGTTAACAGAGCAGGCATCAGAAAATGCCAGTTAATGCTCCAGACTGCATATAAAAGCCATAGGTGGGATCTAATGCTTGAGTGTCCAAGATTTTCCAGTTGGATGCCCTGCCAGCATAGAGCTTCAGAAGAGCTGCCCATGGAATAAGTGCTGCTAGAGCAGCTGGAGGCCTTCTTCGCCTGGGGAACCAAGGCAAGCCAAACGCCTAAGTCCTGCAGCAATCATATTTTCTAGGTCTCCCTTGCACAGCACTCCCAAATCTATACAGTATATTAAGATGAAGAAGCCATTAATCGACTAAATTCTTTACTTCCTCCCTGGACTGCAGGTGCATGAAGAATAAATATGCTGTAATGGGAAAGCACACAGAGCCATTCAGGGGAAAAAAAAAATACCAGTGGACCTCAGAAGAAACCTCGGAGAAAAAGTCCTGCAAATTCAAGCACAAATTTCTCCTGCCTGTCTCCTGCCTTTCTCCTGCCTGTCTGTATTTTTCAAAACTGTATACTGAAAACAATTCTCAAGGAGGTCTGTTTTGCTGACCAGCAAATCTATGAACATTATTCAAATCATGCTTTTTAAAAATCACTATTTTTGTGTCTTGTTTTAAAATTTTAATTTATTGACAATCTTAATCACCAAATAATCAGTGGGTGGAGTATTACCAACCATATTGCCAATAAATTGCTTTAGCCTCACCAGGTGCACAAAAAATAATGCCTAAAGAAAAAAAAATTACAAGACCACACAGAAATATTTTGCATGAATTAACTGGATTAAAAAAACTCCTAAAACTAAGGAAATTTGTAGCATCCCCTCAAAAAGACAAAATGAAACTCCGTAATTTGTAGGATTGTAGAAACTCCATTTTAAATACTATTATAAACCAATATTTCCTGAAGACATTTTTGAACATAATCTTTTAAATCCCAAATCCATTTTCAATTAGTTTTAGCATGTCTACTTCTTTCTTTTTCAATTTTTATTTTTGGAACAGGAATTTTCGAATAAATGTTTTCTTCATATGCTTCTCCAAATTTGCTACAAAATCTTCAATCTTGCTCATATGTAAGTAGTCTGGGTACCTGAGTGAGTCAGTACTCCCCAAAAGGGCTGTCAGTGCAAGGAGTCAGATACAAAACTGTTACATGTGGTACAAAACTTTATATTCTCAAAAGCCATTTTCACACACATAATTTCTGCCTTATTAGGAAGGAAGGAAGGAAGGAAGGAAGGAAGGAAGGAAGGAAGGAAGGAAGGAAGGAAGGAAGGAAGGAAGGAAGGAAGGAAGGAAAGAGGGAAAGAGGGAAAGAAAGAGGGAAAGAGGGAAAGAAAGAGGGAAAGAAAGAAGGAAAGAAAGATGGAAAGAAAGAAGGAAGGAAAGAAGGAAGGAAAGAAGGAAGGAAAGAAGGAAGGAAAGAAGGAAGGAAAGAAGGAAAGAAAGAAGGAAAGAAAGAAGGAAAGAAGGAAAGAAAGAAGGAAAGAAGGAAAGAAGGAAAGAAGGAAAGAAGGAAAGAAGGAAAGAAAGAAAGAAAGAAAGAAAGAAAGAAAGAAAGAAAGAAAGAAAGAAAGAAAGAAAGAAAGAAAGAAAGAAAGAAAGAAAGAAAGAAAGAAAGAGAAAGACAGTAATATTGACTGTAAAGCAAAGCTAATCTTTGCTGCCTGTGTGGTCAGATGCAAGTCAATAAGTCAGTTAATTAGTAGCTTCTTTTCCCATAGATGTTGGTAGGCAGAGGAATTCGTCTCCAAACAGGATGAAATGCTACTATTAGCAGTGCAGGAGAACAAGCTTTTGGAGAGCTGATTGCATGCTTGAACTTGAAGTACAATAACAAGTGGTGATTAATGACCATAAGCGAAACATCTTTTTAGTTTTAGTCCAACTTTTAATCAACAGATGTCCCCTTCATGAAAACAATCTGCATAATTGGCACTAATGGATATCCCAGGAGGCGCTTCTAACAGAAAGGTCAGTGATTCATTCAGACCTGGGGAATATTTCTGAGATACCTAACCGTGACAGTTACCTTACTGTTTGCTACAGTCATAGTTAGAATAATATATGCCCAATCCTGCACCCAGCCCAAATGCTTTTCATCCTATGAAGCCTGCCAATGTCAGTGACACTCCAAAAGACAGAGTGCAGCATGCACGTGAATATAGAACAGGCACCAAAAAGAGAGAAGGTGTCATAAAGAAAGAAATAACTGAAGACTGCATATGGCAATGTAAGTTAGAACAGAATTATGCATTCATTATATCAGTGTATTTAGAAAGCAAGGTATGTGTCAGCATTATTTTCCTACACTTCTTGCAGAACTATTAAGCAATGAGTTTCTATAGCTTCTCCAGCTAATCAAACCAGTCCTTGCTTTTGACAGAGAGCTAGTTCCTGCTTAACAGAAACATTGCCACTCAATAGATGCTCTGGTCTGTTATTGAAAAGAACTAATTTCAGTCTCTTTTCTTTTCTTACTAATTCTATTATGTCCTCTTAAAAACACTGGCATTTTCACTTATGTACACCAATATCTTCTGATCTTCTGATTATGAAAGGAGATTTGTCATTGTACTGTCACATTGCAGTTGCGCTAATGATCTTAACAATGTTGTCATCATTGCCCCAGCAATGAGATTTGCCTGTGACTAGTGTGTGCATGCTCTGCCTTCTGATATTTTGCAGCAGAAGAATGATTTAGTGGAGAAGTTAAATAATTTTTGTTTACTCGATAGTAAGGATAAGTGATGAAAAATTAAAATGAAGCAAGGCCTAAAGTAAAAGCGAAATAAAAAAGTTTCTACTAAAAACTGCCCACAAGCCTTTTTGCACTATTCTAAAATCCGGACTTTACTGATAAATACATCCTTTGCACATGTTCTTTCCACAGTTTTATTATTGTATATGTAGATAGTGCAGATAGAGCCTTTATTTTAGGCATAGATTTCCAGGCAAGTCATTTTTCCTCTGATTTGCTTGACAGCACAATTTTAAGTTTTACAGTTTTTCAGACTGATGCAGAACAGTGCCATTTCACATGGATATTATTTTATTCACTGAGCTTTTATTTCGTTCTTCACATTTTTTTCTTTCAAATAACTTTCCAAGGTTAGCAAAGTTGTTCAAGAGAAGTTCAGGTTTCAGGTAGCTTAATGACAGGCTGATCAATTGAATGTGCTGCAATGGTTGACGTGGTTGGTCTGATGAAGTTGTCAAGATTCGTTAAGAAAAAGGAGAAGATCATTTATAATACATCAGATACTCCCTGACAGGAATGGAATGCTTTTCTTTTCTTTTTACCCCTACTTTTTTTTCTTTTGTTAAAGGAGGTAGTATAGTAAAAGCATTCTTCTCAAACAAGATTTCACTTTGGTCAGTCTTGCTTTACTGTCAGTCTGAAATCTATGTTACATGGTTTGTGAGTGAAATCCTACATAATTCTTATCTGTGCAATATAGTCATGAACAGAACAAGTGAAAAATGTGGGATGCACCAAAGATATCCAGAAACGTGTAGGACTTGCTTCCTAAGCCTTAGAACAAAATCAGCAACTTTTAGTTGCTGTACATCAATTGCACGAAGGATTAATTTCACTCAGAACCCAAAGTTCACATTAGCTTGACACTGTGCAAATGTAATAGGTTATTAGGCTATTAGGTGCTATAGAATGGAATAGTTCTTCCTTGGTGATGCTGCTTCATCAGCAAGTTAATAACTTCAGCTCTTGCTAGGACGTTGATAGGAACACTGTGACGTAATCCACTGAGTCAGGGATGGCACTTTTTTAGAATATTGCTATTGCCTTCCTTCTGCATAAGAAAGGTGACTTACTATCACAATTCCAGTCCTAAATTCTCTTCCAAATTCAATAGAAACTTATAACCACCAAAGAGATGACCAAGTTATATAGCATGCTCAGCTGAAACACTAAGGGCAATAATACTGTCTTAATTAGGCAATTATTAAATTTCAGCTGAGTCATAATGACCACAATTGTAACTACTCCTATGCAGCTCTCTCCAGTTGCAGTGTAAAATGCACATAAAATGAAGCCTTTTTCAATCACTTCCCGGCTAGCCTGAATAGTTTGAAAAGTTACACAGCTGCTTGTACTTGTTTGAGTCCTTATTTTCAGTAATTCAAACTATAATTATAATTCAATCATTAAATCCTTAAACTAATATTAAATACTAACCCATCCCTAAGGTGCTCCACATGGATTCAAATGAATAGGCATCATGCAACTTCCTATTTTTAGTATTCAAAAACCTTGTTCAGTTACTCAGGGCGTTTACCTGAAAACAAGGATAATGAAGTCAAAAGTTAACCTTGCTCTGATTAATTTGACAAATCAATCAAACTGAGCTCTTATAATCCTCACAATTTGTGAGAAAGGCCTGGCACACCAGAACACTAGGACCATGAAAAATCTTGATGGAAAAAAAAATAAAACCAACTCCTGCTCATCACTATATCAACACAAACACCATTTTAGTTTCTTCATTGAGATATTCTAGTGGAAATATACCCAGGAGTTGCACTTACACTTCTGCATAGCATACATCTGCCCACACACACACACATACACATTTGTATTTTTTATTCTGCAGCAATTCAGAAAGTGTTTCAGTATTCTTTGAACCCTATTCAAGAATTTGTGCTTTCAAGAGCATGTGTAGGTGGAGTTTCTCTCAAATATGAAGCCAGGTGTTGATATTATACAGGGAGACTAATCTCACTAACCCCTAAAATCTACTGTTTTTCCACCGCAGGGACTGAAGTTATCTCCAGGCCCTGTGTCATATTCCCCACTGTATTATGGCTGCTTGAGTGAGAAATAAGACTACATTGCTGCATATGCTGTTTTTCCTCCTTTGTTTTGGTCTCAAAGTCAACTTCGGTGGCAGGATGCACAAAGAGGGCTTCCCTCCAGTCTGTCATCTGGCAAGAACCAGACATCATATTTGAGAGGATAAATATGTAATCACCAGAAAACAGACGTAGACTCTGAGCTGATACTGGAATGGTCATAAGATGCTGCCATAGCTCAGCCGCAGCTCGTTCCTTCCATTTTGAGTTGTTCTGTGGGAGCAGGCAGGCGATGGCAATAGCAGAGGACTTCTAGTCAGGGCTGCAATGTGCTGCTGCGCCAACCACAGCACATGGAAAACCAGCAGTGGGAAATGTAACCAACCTTTGGTAAGTACACCCTCTGGAGCAGGTTTCAAAACCCTTTCAGCTTACCTCATGGATGCTATCATTTTAAGAACAATGTGTCTGTTGTTTTTTTTTTTTTGCAGATTATTGCAACTTTTTATAAATGACCAAGTTGGGGCAATAACGCAAGGATTCTTTCCTGTTCTGCTGAAACTTGATATCTTCATGTAAGCAGATGGGTGTGTGGAAGATATCTCCAGATTAGTGTGGTTGCATGCCCTTTTCCACCTGAGTAACACTTTTCCATCTTCTTGTGATTTTTATAAAGAGCATGTTTGTGAGGTATCAGATTAGAGGATTTATTTTATAGCTGAGGTTCATGCTTTATAGCTCTGAAAGCATGATTCCCCTACCAAAGGGTTTTCAGTTACTAGGCCAAGTCCCTCCTAACTAATCATTGCTCTGCTGATAGATCAAGGAAAAATATGGCAGACAGGAAGATAGCGGGAATAATCTGAGAACTATTGGGAACTTTCTTAAAAATATTTTATAGCTTGTGCAACCTACGTCAAAAACATGAGAGGGAAGACCTGAGGGCTTCTTTCAGCATTCTTTATCAACTAGGACAGGTACATCTATCTCAAACCCATAGGAACAAAATTAGATATCTTTTTACACCATCTAACTCTTTTTTTGGCAGAGTACACCTATAAAAGCATGGAGACTTGTGTATACATATACTATGCATATATTCATATGTGTGCATAATTTGCATTGTGTAAAATCAGCTGGACATCAATAACCTAAAGCTTAAGGTTAAAATTAATCCATCCTTCTAAAGCCATACTGGAGATCAAAGGAGAGCTGGAAATTGTTGGCATATTTGTCAAATCATCTAAAAAGTCTAAAAAAAAGGAAAATCATTATCAAAGTACCAGGAGGAATTATTTCTAACATTCTTAAGAAAGCATTTTATATTTTTTATGGTTTGATTTTAAAATATAATTTTAATAAGAAGCTTATGATTTCTTATTGTTTTAGTAATCTGTCTGTTTTTCGTTTACATGTTTTTCTGCTGATATTTGTTTACTGATAGATTATTTTGGCTAGATTAAGATATAAAGTTAAATACTGAAATTAAGACTTCAAGCTGCTGGCATTACAGCTAGAAAAATCACTTCTCTAAATCACTAACTGCTTATAAGTGGCTATTCTAGCTCCTTCACAGGTACTCGTGCATATATGGCATTATCTTTCCAATCCAAATCTAAATTGATTTTTAAGGCAACAACAAAGTAGAATATGTAAGAAAAGCAGCAGAACTTGTAGTTGGCTGATAACTGAATGTACTTTAAAAGAAAAAGAAAACTTGGATCATTTTCAGGGATAAAGAAGCACTTGCCACAGTATGTTTAGGACAACAAGTTTTGTGGAAAATCTTTCTAAGGAAGAGGCAAAAAGCACTTTTGGTGGTAAAAGTCTGCTAGATTTCTGTTACCTCCTGCTTATTTCTCCTTCCTATAGGAAGGAGATACCTCATTCCTATTTATATTTCTAAATGACCCTGTCACCATGGTATCTGAATGTTTACTTATGTTTACTTTTTTTCTTTTTTGGGATCCGTCAATGCTAAGAGCAAGCTGCAGAGTAGTTAGAATCTGATATAAGTAGACAAGACTTACAGACAGAATGAATTCCATGCATTAGACAAACCAAACTGCTTTTTGAGCATACAGCCTCTTCTGCCTCATGTCTGAAACAAAAGAATATGTTTGCAGCTTCTGTTTCAGGTCAGAAGACCCGGCTCAAGAGTTCCTCGGTTTTCCCACCCATATTCTTTGGTCTACGAAAGCTAAATTGTCGTTCCTTCCAAACTGTACCTTGCCAAGGTCTATCCTACCCTTCCAGTATGGATCATACTGTGTGCATTTTTTTTTTTTTGAGCATAAATTCATGCAGTATACTCTGGGTTTACAACAGCAGAGCATTCGTATATGTACAAGTGTGCCAGATCTTGAGTTCATTTACTCTGATCTAAGTCCAAAACAACATTCAACTCTACTTTCAAGAAGTTTATTGGTGAAAGGGACAAAAATCTGTCCCAAACAGAAAGGAAAAAAAAAATATACATTGTTTTCTCTGAACAGTCAGCACATTTTCTTATCCTATCTAGAATAGACCAATATATGTAATTTTTCCCTCCAGAAGAATTTAAAACAGAAAACATGGAAGTAAGCAACCTGAATTAGAGTGATGCAGGTTGTAATAATGAGATACTGTCAGCCCAAGGACTAAGCAATGGGCCAGAGAAGACCAAACCTTGCAGTAAACCCAATCCCATGTCTTGAACAGGTGGAAAAAGCAACAAAGAACAAGATAATGATCTTCATAATAAAAAAAAACAATGGAAAATGAGAGTGCAGGGCATCACTCAGTCACCCAACCTCTTTGCTGCTCTTACCCTTGGGTTTTTGCTTTGCCCCCAGGGTTCTCTGAGCTCTAACTAACCCCGGCACAGTGGGACGCACTTGGCAGCGGCTGGGTGCCAGGGGACACCGTGCACTTGGTGCTTGCAGCTGGGGGGCAACCCCCATCAAACGTGCTGGCAAGGGCAGTCTGTGTTTGAGAAAGTGTCAGTTAGGTCCAGTCTGTTTCTTTATGAAGTATTAGACAGATTTATGAAAGTATTGCAGAGACAGTACATGTAGGGCTGGATGTAGAGAGTGTGAATGCATAGATGCCTAAGCACGGTCAGGTTCATGCCGCACTCACATGAAGTTGTTCTTGCATGAAGCTGGATTGAGTTACTTCTCAGGACAGGAATAGTTTAGGACACATCTCCATAAATTGGTTCAGCTCTTCTTTACTGCATGCTTTAGTATTTCAGGGAAATGCTGGCTGAAGAGCTGCAGAGGTCTTTCCAAAACATGTCAACGTGGGCTGCACATCAAGCTGTGGGTTAGATCCTGTATAGAGTTACACTGTGTTACATGAAAGTAAACTAGAATTTAAACTTTCTGTAAACATAAATAACTGATCTGCTTTGTGTTATATGGACAAATTTTGGAAGAATTTATGAGCATATAAGAAGTAAATTCATAAATGGGCTTTATTTGGATAATGAGGTTTCTTAAGTTGTGTTAGTGTTCAATACTTACTAGATCCCTTTATTTATGACATATTTTTCCTACCTAATAGTCATATTCTCCAATAGATGTTTCAGCTATCAATGCCCCTAGTTTGTTATTTTTGTCCTTTTGTAGAGTTGTACATTCTGCTGTGTCTGAAAGCTTTATATTGCCATATTTTTCTAGAACCCCCCCCGCCATTCCCACACACCCTCTTTGAATCAGCGGATGTCAGACAGACACCACAGGTCTGGCTGTGCAGAAAAGCAGCAGGAACAGAGTTATTTATGGGGTTTATGGCTTTTGAGAGTGGACAGGCAACCGTTTTAGAAGTATGCTACTTTTTAGAGAATTTAAAGGACAAAAGAAAATAAGGGGAATTTTGTGTTAAGAGATAAATATATTATCTCGGGACTACTTGAAATTCAGTAATTAAAAATGGTAAAGGCATGATAAAACAGAAAAGATGGCAGTAAAAATGGAAGTTAGGAAACTCAAAACTGAAGAGCGTTAGATACAGTTTAGAAAGAACTGTTCAGAGATCATTTATCAAAATATTATTTCAAAAGAGGATTTTTTTGTTTAATAAAACAAAATCACTCAATACTCTCCAAATCATAAGAACCTCTCTTTCTTCTGCTGGAAAATTGCACGTTAAAGAACAAGAGAATTGATAAACCACTCTGCAAATTTAATCACACTTCCAGTAGAAAATAAGTGATATAAAAACATGAAAGGAAAAGAATATATTTTTAACTGCATGTAAAATGAGAAGAATTTGTAACAGGAACATTAATTTGTATACATGTATGACTGTCAAAGACAAGGCTAGAAAGAAAAGAGGAAATAGCAAAGTAAAGTATCATTAAAATGTCAAATTCTTCTGCTCATTTGTTAATTCCTTGGTTCATTTGTTCGACTGGGCCAGGCAGCCTCTGCCACGCTCCTGTTTCATGGCCTTCAGAGCCGACTTGGCCACACTGAGGAGCCCCGCGCACAGAGCTGCCCACCCTAGGGGACATGCTGAGATGCACCTCCCGTCTCTGTGAGTTACCTCCATTTCCCTTATAGGGCAACCTTGTCCAACCGCAATAAAGTATCTCCAGAAAGCTAGTCACTGTCTATATGGGGGAAAAAAAATATCCATCACCTAAATCGTTTTTGAATACGTTCTCAGAGTTTATTTCCTGTCTCAGAATGGCATAATTACTTAACCGATGTTAATTCAGTTATGAAGATAAACAAAATTATTTCCCAGAAAGTGTGTATTTTCATATCCAAGATGAATCAAAACAGCATAGAGCATCCTTTTTAGCTTATTTAGATTTTTAAGGTTATTTCTTTCTTGTTCGTAAAGCAGTACTTGAGGTCACTGATTCTAGATAAACTTCATTTAATCGATATTGCTATATTTTGCTGTCATGTGTGCATTTCTGCTAAAAGGACCAGAGTAACAGAGAGATTTCAGCTAAGTATATAATCAAGGTTTCAGTTTTGTTCAAAACTAAGATAATTGTGAGATATTAAGCATCTTAGTGCTACTAAGAAGCCTCAACATTTTCCAAAAAATAATAATATTTACTTGAAAATATCGAAGCAGCTAAATGTACGACATCTTTCTACCACAGTAAGCATGTTCAAGATATGCCTCTGTATTGGAAAACACAGGTCTAATTATATGCCTGAAAGGACATATATCTAAGTACCTAAGAACACAAAAGTTCTGCCAAGATATCTGTAAAATTTCACCAGTTTTCAGCAGCTGATTGGAACCCACAAGTGACTTGGAATCTGTAAATCTTTCCTCATCCCTTTGTGACATTTGATGAAGTTACTTAATCAAGAATAACATAATGGATTTTAAGGCCATAGGGGACCGTGATGATCATATAGCCTCACATTCTGTACAACACAAACCACAGAAAGTCACAGAGTAATTTCTTCATCAGAGCACTAACTATATTTCTTAAAGAAACCCAGCCTTTGCTTAGAGACTTCAAGTGATGAAAAGACCACCAAGTCCCTAGGTAGACTGTTCCAACACTTAATTATCCAAGCTGTTAAAAATTTGTGACCTAGTCTAGCTTCTAGCCATTGAATCTCTCATGAAATTATCTGCAAGATGAGAGAGTTATCTACACTTAGAATAAGAGGCCGTAAAAAGCTCTGTCTTATTTCTAAACTTCTTGGATTAAACTTCTTTCTACCATAAACATGGGCATGAGTTTGTTATGTGCTACAGGGGTTGTTTCAGACCATTTCTCTGGCATAAAATGTGTGAGTGATGTGTGTATGTCCAAGACAAATATAACTTGGTAAACATGAGAATTATCATCAGGAGGGTTTACAGCTGGACTTGTTGATCTTGAAGGTCTTTTCCAACCATAACGATTCTGTGATTTTATGTCCAGATCAAATGTCCTGCTCTAACCACATATATAGCTCCTTTTTGGGATGTTTCCTTTTTTAAAGACCAAGAGATTTTTTCTTTTCTTTTTTTTTTTTTCTCTACATATTAGCCACAGCACTTTCCCCTGAAGCACTTTTTCTGACATTCAGTCAATCTAAATGTCAAGGAGAGGCTCTATGATTGCTTTTGCAGGAATATGCTAGCAACCAAATGGTGCTTCCTGGTTACTGAAAGTGACTCCAGCGTTTGCCCGGGCAGCAGTTTTCACATTAAACATCGTCTGGCACTTACAGATTGATCTGCAAATGGGAAAAAGACATTCTCCTCTACAGCATCCTGACCTGTGGAAGGAACCCCAAGGTGTTGGGGAAATACCTGGCTTGAAGGGTAGACCCAGGGCCCAGGCACTGGGAAGGAGCAATCACAACCACAAGAGATAAATAAAATGCATGCTCAGACTGTGCCACTGTATTGGGTCTGAGACTAAGATTTACCACACCCAAAATTACAAGAAGATGTAGAGAGAAGGGGACACCCAGAAATTCTCCTCCTACTGCCCTGAAACCTGGCTTTATTTTCCCAAAGATGTTGTGAAGTTTTGATCATTTTGGGCATCAGATTATTTTGTTCGGTAGCTAGTGTCCAATTCTGGCACTAGTATCTTCAGGAAAGTTTAAGTTACTGCTTCTTAAATTTCTCTTATCAGGAGGTGTATACAGACAAGACTTGGCCAAAAGAATTATTGACCCAGTAATCTAGTACAAAGGACATTATACTGGCCTCACATTAAAAAAGAAAAATGTAATACATTCTATACATGCTGCTCACTGTCTCTTGATATTCCAATAATGAAGGAACCTTTTATTTGTCCGTGAACAAAATACCAGCTCATATACTAGAGAGGGAGGCAGAAGCCTACAATGCATATAATACTAAATTCAAGTGAATATATTTAAAAAATGAGGGGGAAAGGATATGAAAAGAAGATGCTATCATACATCACTTATATAAAGACTTTTTTTTTTTCTCTTTGAATGGGATTTTTAAAAGTAACTGATATTTTTATGGAATGCTTAGCAGCTTGCAACTTATTAACATTTACCGGAAGATAGGATTTTATTCTGCAACCCTTTGGCTGAAAATATGTCATGCAATTTCATTAGCTAGAGAGAGTTACAGTTCTGAGGAAGGGCCCATGATGATAATAATAATAATAATAAATCACATAAAACACAACTCCAGGAGAAATACAGGAACAAAAGCAACAAAACAAGAATTTATGCACAAACATAATCAAACTACTGCATACTCATATTTGTCAGGACTTCTTTTAAAAAATTTTGATTGTGAGAATACTTATTATCCATCAGTGTAATTGCAGAAGTGCTTCTAAGTTGTGATAAACTTGGCAATGAGAATTGACTTTATCCACTTCAGCATTGTTTTTAATTAAGTGATTAAAAACACAGCTGAATTTAAAAGCTCAATATATATTAAGTTGCTATTCCAAATTACCTGAGATCCTGTTTTCAAATCATTAATCAGAGTCACAGATACACTTTTCTTAGTTACATTCCCGTAGTGTTAGAAATAAACACGATGACCCATAACTCCATATAATAATGCTTAAAAAATCCAACAGTTCAACAGCTTAGAGTTTACCTTTCCCTTAGGAGCACAATGGAGATTTTCTCTGAAGGCTTTTCTTGCCAGGGTAGTTGTGAAAGTACTTATATTCTAAGCCACTATGGAAAACTTTGCAGGAGAACAGAAAGAAAATGAGTACTTAGGATGCAGCTTGTTTATGCAAACACATAACTGACAATAAATTCATTATACCATGCAATCTGAATGGCTGTTTTTCTATGAACAGTAAATTTGCTGCATGAAAGATTCATAAGAGAGAAATAAAAAACTTTTCTTCGATCATTGCTAAGGCAAAGGGTCTAAATACAGATGCAGATGGTATGAACCAGTCCTTCAGTATTCAATTAGATGATGTATTCATGCCAGCACTAGCTAACATACCACCTCCACAAGTCATTCTTTCTCCTTTTGGGACTAGGTTGTTTACATTCTAAAATACAAACTCTTTCATGTGAATTCTTGAGGCAAGAAAACTACTTAAGAGATGAGTGTTAAATAGTGCCTGTGGCTCTATGTAACAAGTTTGGCAGATCTGCAAAATTGTCACAATCTTTGGAAATGCTGCTGAAGAAATATCTCCTATCCTGAATCACATTTTCTGCCCCATAAGAATGCCTCAGAACAGAGATTTGCTGAAAAAAAAATATGTTTTTCAGATAGAGTGAAAAAAACAGTTCTATAATACTCATGTGCCTCTGAGATGAGTCGTCTGTGAATCCCTTTCTCCACTGAGGAGAATTTAGCGTTGGAAGCAGAAAAACATATAACAACATTCACTTATAGTGAGCTCACCTGTATATTTAGGTAACTATAATAAATTGGCCAGGTAATTTATGTTTAACATGGAAAGAATCCCACCAGAAACCTAACTGCATTTTGCAAATATATAACCATCTTCACAGCCTACTATCAATGTGTTTCTCAGCAGTGTTTCCACTTCAGAAAGAAAAGAAGTTCTTTTCTTTGAAAATAAACTGTATACACACCATTTCACACACAGTAACGGAATTGCTACCCTATAGATACCAGGTAACAAATTAGAGAGGTCTTTAACTACCTACACATCTCCATCTGAAAGAGATCATAGAGCAAACATGCTCTGTGTTTTCTCCCAGCTTCTTCGAAAGGTATTGCAACCTCATGTTGATAGGTGTACACAACCTGATATATAATGTTATTTCACAAATTTTCAGTTTATACTCTGTAAGAGCATTCTCAGTTTTCTTTTAACTTCATTTCCATTACAACATTGTATAAGATATTACGAATAGTAATACCCAGATATTACAGGCAGGGAGTGAAGCGACAGTGGCTTCGACTCATGCTGAGTCTTTACAGAAACTTCTGCTTCTACCTCACATAACTCTTATATGCTACCTAACACACTCAGTGGAGCTGCTCCAAGCATGACTTTAACTGCAATGGTAGAGTAATGCCAGATGATGATTTGGCAATGATTAGGACATATATGTAGAAAAAGAGAGGGCTGACAGCAGGGCTGCTTGGCTGGGTAATGGTAACAGCCTTCTGCAAAGGCTTTCATGGGGACAGCAATATTCAGAAGAGATATCACATTTCGCAAGTCATCAATATCACATTATGCTCTAACCTCACCTCTCTGAAACATACAGTCACACTTACTAATTTTATTGGATATTTATTTTTGTTCACTTTCAGGAACATATAGAATTATGCAAGTGCATGCAGTGTTTATATTCATCTATATAGCTTTATGCAAGTGCATGGAGTGTTTATATTCATCCATATAGCTTTAGGACATCTGCAGTATTTCAATGTAAACAAAACAAAACAGCTTATTTTTCTCTGCCAGAATGCATTTTTTTCTTCCTTCTAAGCTTGGGGAACAACTGAACCTATTTATTATTTTTACTAGAAAATAAATACAATCCCAGTTAAAGAGCAAAAGGGGAAAAAAAAAATAACCAGCATCTTTCATTCACTTGAGTGCTATCATTTCCTCTCTCTTTATCAGGACTAAATCATTCAAGCCTTATCACCCTACAATTCAGCCTGTCACACCTTTATGCCTCTGGTGACTGATGTAATCATTGTACAATCTATGTAGTCTCCACAGCAATTATCTAACCTTCTAGAGCACTTTGTAGCATTGTGCTCTGAAAGAGCTTAACTGTTCTTCTTCCCAAGCAATGTTTAAAATCCCCTTTGTATCTCTGAAAACTGACAATGCCTGTTTCCAGTTCTGGATCCTGCTCAGCCAAGCTCAGCCTAGGCTTGTCACACAAGGTATACAGAAATAGATCATTTAAATCTACTTTCGTTGTAATCCAAAAGAAGCCCCAAACTTTCTTGAATCTTGTGGTGTGGAATTCAAAAGGTATCCTTGGCAGCTCTATTGCAAGTGCTATTTGCATGCTCTTTGCAAGAGGGTTGATTCTTCCCAGCTACTTTGAAAAGGAGACTACAAATGAGACTACAAGCCATTTCATATTGCTGTCTCTATTTCCTGGGACTCACAGTGTTTATCCAAAGAAAAAATGTTTTTACCTCAAGAAAAAGAGTAATCCTTATATCCAGATATATCATATCCAGAGACAAGTCCTATGAAATACAAAAATGGCTAGTTAAGTGGAGACATTACCAAAACTAATTTGTTGGAATAGTATTAGAAATTATCCTCAGTTAAATGCTGTATTTTCAAAATAGATCCACATCTGCCCCAAGGCCAGCATTAAACAGTTTCCAACACCAAGGCAAAGCTGCTTCAAAACTCTGTCTTTAATTTGCTACAGTGCGAATATCTGTTCAGTTAAAAAAAAATGACTGTCAGCTTGGTGATAAACCAAAATCT
Source organism: Tinamus guttatus (assembly GCF_059628265.1). Taxonomy (NCBI): domain Eukaryota; kingdom Metazoa; phylum Chordata; class Aves; order Tinamiformes; family Tinamidae; genus Tinamus; species Tinamus guttatus. Next base: position 30,796 of record NW_028289052.1, read on the forward strand.
CTCTGTACTTAAGTACCATATTGGATCATGATTAGAAATTTTATTCTGTTACTCTCAGGTAAGATGTACCTCTTTGAGAAACTGGTTTACCTGAGAACGATAAAAATGAATTAGTGGCTTGATGAACTAGCTCATTTCGGTTGTAGAAGATTCATAAAAGCAGTCTCACAATAGCAAACAGGAGTAGATTTATCACACTGATACCACATTCACCAGCTCAGTGTGCAATACTAAGAGAAAAAAGATGCAGAGCATCTTTCCTCAGTCCTTCATGTTGTAAAAAAATCCCACATATTTAGTAAGACTCAAGCATTAAGTCCATTTCATTCCATTTAATGCCATTATTCTTCTGAAAAAAAGAATTAACTTTTCTCTATCTTTGTCCATTATCTTAATTTAATTAGCTGTCCTTCTATCATTCCCCTTATCATCCGTTTTCTTGTGGAGTTTTAAATTGTTAGCTTCCAAACTTGATGTAAGATTTCAAACAATGGAAAACTCATCCAGGCCAGATTTTAGCTGCCTATCATAGGAGAAATGCTTAAATCATAAACAGAAACTCCCTAATGATCTAGGTCACAGTCCTAAAGAGACCTTACTTCTCCCTCCTTTTTGCCTTCTAGAAGGTAAAATAAAACAAATGAAGACTTGCACTCTCCAATGAATCTAGATTTTTCACAGTCTCGTTGCTTCACCGGTGTTCACCTTTACTCACCAAGAAGCCTAGAGCTTGCTAGAAGAGTCCTTCAGACAGAAGGAAAAAAGAGATAGCAGGTCTCCCAGCACCCCTTTTGGTGCTCTACCCAATGAGCTTTCATGCCATCTGTCACTTGGAGGAGAAGAAGATAGATCAAAACTTAAAAGTAAATTTTAAGGTAGTCTTCCCTCTGGTAGGACCAGCGAACTTTTTCATCCCTGAGGTTTCACAGTTCAGCCACGCCACTGACACATTACGTGCCATCTATGAAATGTCTCCTCAGAAGATGTTTTGTCCTCCTAACTCTGAAGTTACATCTGTATTATTAAATCAGTGTTCAAGAGAAGGCATCCCTGTGATTCTTAAATAGTTCATGCACTTCTGGGCTTGCTTTTGACCCTTTAATACTCTGACAAGCAATTTCCAAATGTCATTCCCAACAAACAGAAATGTCTACAGAGCTACTGGTTTTCAGAACAGAGCATTCAGGGGTACTCCAGGGCTCAGGGACATTTAATTTACCAAAATGTAAATTATGCCACTCAGTTTACAGAAGCAGCCTACATGGAAAGTACTTGTCTTTCCAACAGAGCAAGAAGAGGTGGGCACCAAAAGCAAAATTTAGCTTTTAAGATGTGTGGGACTGACCACATATGGAAGAACTTTCTCACTGTTTCACTGTCCACCACTATGTAGAAGCACATACCTCCTCCCATCCATAATGGTATGGAAGTGTCCAGTACATGGTGCAGGATTACACCAAAGAGGGCAGCAAAAAAAAACAGCCACGAGTTTACAGTGCTTATTCATCTTTATCTTTCCTGCCCCATACAGCCTTATGTAAAATATGTCAAAGATTAACTATCTACACTTTTAAATACAATTTTATATCTAGTCTGATTCCCTGCAACACCTCCTTTCCAATTCTAATATCATGTTATGCCTTTGCTGGTCTAAGTCATAAACCGATACATGGAAAAAAATTCTCTTGGAGGAGGGCCCTTCTTTTTTCTGGAACCCTTAACAATTCTGATTTTCATTTGCTTAAAACAAAGAATTAAAATCTCGCTGACAGCTAGTAAAATGTAGCTAGTGCGTGTATACTCCACAGTATTTTTTTTTCTTATTTCAACTGATTAATACCCGTCATTACACTATATGTTATGAGCAGGACGAACTGTTTTGTTTTTCATAAGCACTGCATTCCCTGTAAGATTCTGGTTTTTCTGTAAGACCATTCCCAAAGGAATTGCTTTCGGGAGTGCCACATCTGGAAGCAAGGACTTCTGAAGCAGCAGTGATAGGGAGTTCAAAAGGTATAATTGATAAGAGACCCAACAATGTAGTCCAAAGGTCTCTAAACCTTCCATTTTATATAGGACAAAACAAATTCATTATGATTTGTAATTTGTGGTGAAAAAAATCACAAAATAAAATATTAGAAAGTTTTGAAGTGGAAATAGAATGAAATTAGGGTATTATTAATAATATTCTAACATTACTAAATAATATTATAATATTAATAAATAATATTAATAAACAATCATTATCTAATTTTGCAACTCAAAAAAAATTGGTTGTTAATATCCCAATGTCTTTCACTCATGCTGTTACAAAGTTTGCTGCAAACCATCAATATCAGAGTTAGGAACTAGAATAAGAAGGGCCAATGTACAGGGAAAAGGGAGAGCACTGCACATTTATCCCACACAAAGAATTATCACACCTGTAGAAATGCAGAGGCTTTATGTTTGTACTCCAAAAAGGAGAGTTTAAAGAGAATTTTCTATGAACTCCTTTTCTTCTCTTTCAATCTGCCAAGCAGGCTATTCTCATGGTAAGATACAAAAAATCCCTGTGTAGATTCCTATTCTGCAACCACAGCATTTCTATAAAATCCTCAGCAAACTTGAAAGGACCTCTATGATGTTATCATTCTTATGTCACTATAAAATGATTTACAGCCTTTCAAACATAATTGAAGGTGACATACTCAATAGGTTGACTGTATTTCTAAATCCAACACATTTCTATTACATAGCATTTCAACCGAACTGGTACCTTTCAAAATTTTCAATCCTCATTAGAGCCTCACTAAAGGCACTGTTGAGGCATGCAGTCCCTTTGGGCTTCCCTCAATTTATGGAGCCAGAAAGCCTTAGTACACCTGTGCCCTATGGATCTCATGCAAATTAATTTCCCTAATGGAATTAAAACAAAGGCAGCATTCTTAAAAGATGTCTGTAGAAGATCCCTAGAGCCTTTTCCTTCTTCTAGATGAACACAATGATGTTAGCAGGAAACTTCCCCTTCGGAAGCCTCAGCAGAATTTTCCTTCTCTCCACTCTCTAACTCCTGCACTCCCACTGCTCCATTAGCAGTGACTTGCAAGACTGTTACATCTTTTCCTATAGAAGGAGTGGCATAGGTTGCTAATTCACTGGACTGAGAGATCCTAAGGGGCTGCTAACAGTTTTACAGCAGCATATGTTTTAGAGTAAACCAAGAAGGACTATGAGCAAAGGAGAGAGCTTGGCAGGTTTTGCACATTTTTGTGTTTCATCATGTCTGTTTCTGTCTTTGCACCACTTACAACTGCAAAAATTGATAGGACCTGAGAGTAAATACATTGAGAATTGTTCGACTTTGTGCCTCACATCACTGCAAGTGTTTGCACTTAAGTGCAGGTCTTTAATGAAAAAGGTAAGAACAAAAACAGTCTTGCCACTTTGTGTTTAGTCATCATTTTGACACATTTTTGAGTTACTTGTTTAACTAAATGGCCCTTGTCTATAATCTGTAGGGTATACTGGATGATGAACATTTTCAAATTACATGGTTTGCAGTTCCTAGTTCCACTGAATTTACGGCTACTTGAAGACTCAGTGAACTGCATTTGATAAGGCTGTATCCAGTCCAGAACCCTTCTTTAGGTACATAAATGAAACTATTCTTCCAAATGTGTTTCACTTAGACTACAATCATATTCTGCTAGCTACTCCAAAACGCTTCCATCCTGCCATGATCAGTTGATGGTGGGTGGATAATGCCATTTAATCATTTCCCTCCCAAGCCCTGGCACACGTGAATTCCACAGCAATAATCAGGTTGTGTCCAAGCAGAGGCATTGGGTATCCTGGAGCCTGCAATCTTGCGGTGTGACGGTGATAAAATCAGAAGCACAGATGTCACATTATAAGGAATAGTCCAGACTTTCTGCTACCATTCCGAGACTGACAGGGGTCTGGTAAAGGATTCAGTGGAGTCCTCCACCTGCTTGACCATCCACAGCCTGTACACTGAGCAGCTCTCTGCTTCTAATGGCAGTATTGCAGCCTTCTTGAAGTCCGTATTACAGTAAAAGGGCCCTACAAACACATCTGCTGACACATTCTCAAAGTGATTTGTTTATAGTTTCCTTCCCTCTGCCAATCTTCAAAAATGCAAGTGCATTCCAAGTCCACTGATGGCATATAACAGATATGTCTTGCTCAGGCAATTTTCAGTTTTCTTCCAGCAACAGATTTTAGAGAAAGAGAGAGAGAGAAAAAAAAAGAATTAAAAAACCCTGCTGTTATTCTCTGTGTTGTATAGAAATCATTAAAACAAAAGGCTAAATAGGTGCTTCTTACCTTCCTCCCCAGTTTATTTGTGTGATCTCCTAATTAAGATACATAAAGAGAAGTGGATTATGATTTTATAGGCAATGAAGAATGTATAAAGCTATCTCTGGATGATGGCTGTTAGAAATATTATAGCAGAACAAGGAAAAATTTTATGAGTTGTAAATAGAAGCCCTAGAAGCCTAATTCTGCCTTCTATTTTAAGAAGAGTGATACTGCTTTTATTCAATTTTAAAAATATCTTTTTATTCTTAAGTGACTTAAAGGAGTTCAGCTGTTATACTACTCAATGGACAAGGACATGAGACATGCTGCTCTAACACAATTAGTTTTATGCTCTCGCATGCTGTCATAACAGGAAAACACTTATTATTTAATCCAAAGTCATTTGAGTTTATTGCTTTCTCTGATGTGGAGGGATTTGCAGGAATCCCTAACACATTTTGAACCCAGCTGTTATGTGACAAACCTGTTGCCAGCAACAGCCACTCTGCTGGTGGCAGCTTTCCTTACAGGAAGCCCAACTGGTGCTGAGCTTCTCTAAAGACTGGTTAGGCATTTTCTGCAAGAAAAGACAGTGGATTTTTGGATTGACTAAGGTGCCTAGCTTCTGCAGGTAGAGGAATTTATCACACCTTCTGCTGAGGAACACCAGAAGATGAACAGCAGGTTACCTAAATATTAAAGCCCTTCGTCAACATTAACTTTACTAGACACGTCTCTATGTTTGATGATGCTATTTCAGGGCATTAGGGTCTTAAAAGCTGGGACTTCAGGCACGGATATCCTCTGCTTGCTGACTCTATTAGTGAATTTCTTCAGTAAAGCTGGCAGGGTCAAAGAGCCTGTGGGCACTGCATACGTGTGTTACTTATAGCTATATCATTTGGCTTTTTTTTTTGTTCTTTTTGGGTCTTTACCACAACCTAGGAACATTTGGGTTGATAAAACTAGTTGTTATAACAGCTGTGAAAAAAAAAAAAAGTCCATAAAAATCAATTGAAATCAAAATCTTCTTTTTATTTTTGAACAGATGCTATATATCTGGTACCACTTCTGCTGACAACTTTCAGCCTATGAACCACCGGTGTTCAGCAAAGCTTTTCATTCTCTCAACAGTATGCCATTCCAAGACTGATAAAACAAAAAGTTTGAAATGAAGGAAATTTTGCAAGTTTGCTTGCAACATTAAGGAGCAGAAAAAGGTATTCCCTTTAAACACTCTCTTCCTGCTCCATTCTCCTGCACCATATCATGCATCGCCTTTCTCATGTGTATGAAGAAAGCTCCACCAACTCCCTGCCAAATCTGCAGGTCCAGTTCCAAACATAAGGGTAGCTCAACATAATTCCTGCTCTAGAGAACATTAGAGTAGATTAATTTGCAAAAGAGTGCAGCTGGCCAAATGCAAAGACAAAGGGCATCCAAAAAAAGGTTTTTGTTGGAGAAGAGCAAAAGCAGGATTGGGAATCTCAGAGCCATCAATATTTCCTGGGCTCTTCTGGACTCAGATCAGTGGATCAACTTTGTGCTCATCAACACTAGGCTGAGGCAGTTAAAGCAGATATAGACAGAAAGATACACACACTTAATATATATACAATTTTGACGTGTCTTATAAAGCCTTTTTTTCGGGGGGGGGGGGGTGTCAACCTTAATCTTAATAGCTGCTGTAAAGAAATGTAACAGATTTGTCAGATACTTCTTTCCACAGAAGGAAAAAAAAAAAGAAAAAAAAAACACAGGCTTTAGCTCTTACCTTTTATATAAGCTACACAACAATTCACAGGCATTCACTACATTATATCACAGGCATGACATGTATAGATGGTGGGGCAAGGGTGAAAAAGGCAGCAGAGGGCAAGGCAGACTATTTGAGCATTCAGAAAGTGGGAAGTAGGATTTGATTGTTTTATTAGAGAGAAGGTTAGGGGTTATAAGACCAGGAGAAGAGATAGTTCCTGATGGGAAATGAAGAGAGCCATAGAGTCAATTAAGTGTGTGGAAGAAATTCCAGGTGGGGATGGAGCAGCAGAGGAGCCTTATGCTATAACTGGAGGTGGAGGAGGGTGAGGGCTAGTGATGAGCTCAGCACCAAGAATGGGGAATACACACTGTAAATCACAGGCATTGCCTTACTTCCCTAGCAAAGGAAAAACAAAGGGGTCAGTTGTTTGCTTCACTCCGGGTTACACATGCCATGTTACCTTTGGTTATCTATCTATCTATCTATCTATCTGTCTATCTATCTATCTACCTGCCTACCTATCTAAAGGGACTGTCAGAACACAAACTATGGGACAAGGCCATAAGGCCAGTTTTTGCCCTGAGGTTTATGGAGAATAGGCTGGGGGAAATGGGAAAAGTGTAAGGCTTACATGAGTTATGAGAGAGGAAATGTAACACATCTGTATATATATATATTTATCTCAATAATCAAAAATCCAACACTTTCACTTAGGTTAAAAAAGAGTCTAAAATATATCTTGACTCATGAGCCCTGGGAGCTTCAGGTTTACTGTTTATAGTCCTCATTTTATCTTTTAAAAATGGATCTATACAGGATACAGCAGGAAGCTGAAATAAATCTGAATAACTAAATAAATACAACAGTATAGTCATGATCACCTGCATGTATTACTGCCCCATAGGGAGTATATGTATTTTTGGCAGAGCTTCTTATGTCTGCCAGTGTTTCCCCTGTGGAGCAGTAATATGTTGAAGTAGTCATGACTATATCTAATAAAAACTGCTAAAAACAACATTATTTCTGAAAAATTAAACCTGGCCCCAAGACCAAGTGAAAAACAAAAATAAAATATATTCTCACTCATAAAGTGAGTCTCTAGTTCTGTGTGCGTTAGAAACATCCCACATGAATATGAATCACTTTGGGAAAACAACCACCAGGTTAGATATCCTTTGCACACTAGTATAACATCAAAAAAGCAATAACCTAAAAATCATGGAAAGGTCAGAGATTGCCTTCTTAGGCTGAAGGTGCTCCTCCATAAGTTTTTAACATCTGAGTAATGTCAATGTACTTCTGATTGCTCTGAACCTCTCTTCTGAGAAGAAAATATGTTACCAGCCCTGGCAGATTCTTATGTATAAAATCTCCTTCCACTGGATGCAGCCAGTTAAAAAGAATGGAGACAGGCATTGTGAAACTCTATAATCTCATTAGGATAATACATATAAATTAAAAATATAGTATTTATTTAGAATAACACATGTATCTTAAAGCTGAGATCAGCAAGTCTGATACTAAATTCAAACACATTTCTGGCCACATAAAGAAGGTATTTGGGAACAGTTGCATGGATTTGCCTTTCTCTTACCTGGCCAGACTGATTTCATCTGAGAATAAAACAACAGGATTTGTGTACAAGCAGAGAGCTGCGGATGACATTTGCCTCAGGATTTATCTCAAGCAAAGCTCTCAGCACTATCTCCCACAATACTCTTTTATCTGAGATAGATAGTCTTTTATGGTCTGGATGGGCAGAAAAACAGAAGGAGGAAACACTGGATGACCAGGTGTGGAGGGCAGTGGTTACAGGGTCATACTCTGCCAGGAGGCTGGTCATAACTGGAGGACCGCAGAGCTCTTCTTCATGTAATGACTTAGATGTGCCTTGAGGGTGGGGGACAATGGGCTGAAGCAGTGTTAGAGAGGGTTGGGTTGGCCATAAACTCTGAGCAGCCTACTCGGACCACAGGGCTGACCCTGATGTGGGCAGCAAGTTGGGCCTGAGACCTCCAGAGAGCTCTTCCTGCATGAGTTATCCCTGTCATTCCTGAATTAGCCACTAGACTGCTAATCTCTTATAATTTACAAAACCTATGAAGATAATTCTGTAGAGTTAGTAGTCTTAGATTTTGAATGTTGGGCTTAAGACTGATAATTCCAATAAATTTTGATAATATGTACCATACTACCACAGTAGTACATGATATCGGTAAATAATGATTAACAGCCATAGATAACTTAATGAGGAAGGATATTAGCAACAAAATAATTTTAATAAAATCATGTGAAAAAAACCACCTATTTAGGGGAGAAATTATATTGTCATAGAGAATGTGCAGCTGTATTCTTGAAAGCAGTGGATCTGAAAGAATTTAATGTCATCGCAGACAAAACCGCATACAAGCTTCTATGGCTTAAAGTCTAAGGTGATAATTGCATGTGCAAGCAGGGAAATAAAAGCATGAGGAAATAAGGAAGCCATTTTGTGTGGCATATAACAATATTGTCCAGGGATATTATAAACAGGGCTTGCTCCATAATTTTAAAAATACATAGAAAATTGGAAAAGACAAAATATTATTCTCCAGAGCTAGGGTAAATATGTTTTGGCAAGAAATTTAAAAGATTAATTGTATCAATGAAAAGCCAGCTTGGTTATGCTATATAAATGCTTCAGGGGGACAAAATATCTGAAACTAAAATGTTATTTAAACTAGTTATGAAGTGCATAACAAGAGCACATGGCTGGAAGTTAAAGTCATTCCCATTCATATGGCACATTTTTCAGTGACACTAGTTATCCGTTTAAAATAATCCACCAGAAATAGTCACATGTTCCCTATATTTGAGTGAACAGTGATACCTTTCTAGAAAACATATTGAATTTATTAATATGATTGCAGATGTGAGAGAGAGAACATTTTAAAAAATCAGCAGTATTTGCCTGGTAGGGATACAGATAGAAACTAACTCTACCTTCAGGCCAATTTGTGCAGAGGTGAAGTAAAATGACTAACTTAAGGTGTTACAATGGAGAAGGATCATACACATGTTTTAACTGAGGGGATGACGGCTTCTTCAAATGATCTAGACATTTGTAACACAGCTTTAATAGCTTCAATTCAGTAGGTATCAGATTAAGTGTAATGGACAGGCAACCAGATGGTATAACGATATCTTCTGGTCTTAAAACTTCTGATTTTTCACACACAAAAAAGTATATATATACTACAGTACCCATGCTTTACCTTAGCCGTTTGTAAAAGCATGATATGCTATAGAACAGTGACGTAAGATTTATTTAACATTTGTGAAGTCATTTGAGAGATCTGGATGAAGAGTAATGTGTCAGTATTCTGGATGTCACAAATGATCTACCTGTACAAAGCAAATGTTGGATGACACCATGGAGTCACGATAGGAGTTTGCTGGTTTACTGAGTGGATCTAGTGTTTGTATATACAGATGCACAAGGTGTCCTAGTAAGCAAATAAGTTCTAAGGCAGCAGTTTTCCAGGCAGGCTCGCATGAAACTTCTAGAAGGAATGCCACAGCTCCGGAAGGCGGTTTGTCACTAGCAACCCTTGAAGGTTGCAGATGTGTTCTGGATTGGCATCTGTGCTGCCAAGCTTGGGAGAGAGATATTGGTTCTTCTGGATTAAGGATCTGCAGCAGCAGTGGATGAATATGGCAGCAAAGTGGCCTCCACAGAAAAAATATTTGGAGAAAGACTCCAAAAATTGGTGAAGATCAATTATGTTTATTAATCTGAGAAGTATAAGCTAATTCATCATTATTGTACATCATTTGCGTTGCCCAAATAATGTGGTGCTTTTAGCAAATCATAGGAAGAGAACTGTGGGCCCATTGTGATTTAAGAAAGTGGCAGAAAGTCCAGCTGCAATAATAAGGGCAAAGAGCAGAAAGCAGAAGCAAGAACAGATGTGCAGTAATACAAGGCATGTTTGGATGTGCATTAAAGACAGAGTCTAACTCCAAGGCCCAGGGAAATCTCTTGAATGGGCTCCCAGATAGCTCAAGTGTTGTTCTTTGTGCCTTCTTTTAAATCCACTCGTGTCCCTTATACAGTGCCTCTTCCAGACAGTGACATCCTTTGCCACATGGAATACTGTGTTTTCTTCTTATCACTCCACATTTGTGTTTATACAGTAAGAAAAATTATTTCTTGCAAACCAGGACTGGTGGGAGGCTCCTGGTGCTGCACACACCTTTGCGGAGAGTGAGACATGGGTAACTGCTTTCTTTACGGCTTGCATGCGAGCCTGATACAAGTTCTTATTACGCCTGGGAGAGTCTATCTGCCCCTGTTAACAGTGCCCAAGAGATTCGGTGCCCTGATTTTTCATTTGCTATAAATTTTCCAGTTTGTTATGGGGGTCGATCTTTAAACATACAATATAAGCATAAATATATATATAAAGAACACTGAGACATTTAAATTCTTATCACATCTCTTTTTTCTATTGGAAGACTTCTACTTTATTTTATCTAACAGAAGATCTTAGCTAAAGTTGTACCATAGATATGCTTTCTGCTCTAACCAACACTAAAAAGCCTCTGTAGAAATACTTAGGATAAAGTGTAGAGCAAAAGACATATGATTTCCAAACAACGTGCTTTAAACAGCAGATATAATGATATTCCCCTTGACTTCTATTTTTCATAGTTATTACTAACACAAATTTACAAAAGACAGAGCTGAATATTTTACTGCTGCCAGACTGACTTTACTACTTTTGCTAAATAAGAGGAATCAGAAGCTAAGCCATCTTACATTTGCAATTTTAAGAAATTTAAATTCACATTTTGACCTTTTAGGTACTTTACTGCCCTGGTTAGCATATGACAGTGATTATGTTTCATAAGATGTTAAAAGTAATTCACAAAGGTTATGCAGGTAGCACTTTTTAAAGTAGCCTAGTGGATAATACCCGACATATGCAACATTTTAATCAACTTCAGCCTGTCTAATGGAAGTGTAACAGTGCCTGCCCCTTCAGCTATTTGAATTAGCAGAAAAAGGGGGAAAGTGCTAGAAGCATTTTGCCATTTGGCTGTTAGTTTCCCTCTGTCCTCTGCTAATGCACTTGAACCCTCACCCACAACAATTGCTGGGTGCCCGCAGAGAAGGTGATGGAGTTTCTCTCCATTCAGGGTCACTGTTGAGCCCTTATGCTAACCTGGTGTTTTAGGGGTAAAGACACATGACTGTAGAAGGCAAGATGAAGACAAAGTGGATTTGTTTGCTGGGGGAGTAAATTTTCTGTGTAGATAATATCATACATTTAGATTTAATTATGAACGGATCTAAATGCATTGATCTGTTGGTTTTGATAAGTAGTTATAAACCACATGATCTTTTCTGAAAGCTGAGGTGGTTTTGAGAGAGAGAGTAGGGCAGGTCCCTGCACTCAGATAAAACACCCAGAGGCTGTACTCGGTGTATCATGTGAACATAACCCCCTCTCTTAGTAGTGCTGCAGCTTTCTGAATAGAATGACCATAAAAAGAAAAAAAAAGATTCCTTACACTATTCCCTTTTAAGGAAGTATTTGTTTAAAAAAAAAATACAATGGCAGCGAAGTTTAACAAATTGCGAATGAAACAGAAGATGAAATTTAGCAACATGCAAAGGAAATTTTGTATTTTTTCTTCTCCTCCTTGCCTTATTTCTAGAGCATATCACAGCATGAAGCAGCCCTCCTCTGCAAATGGTACAAAGAGCTTTAGCCGTGGCATTTTAACAAACCTAAATGAGTCTATCCTGATCTTGTTATTTGATTGGACACAATTAGTATGAGAGGCACACCTGAGTGCACTGAGTTCTGAACTCTAATGGTCTGACCCATTAAGGGACTTCTCTAGGTAGTGCGTGCGGGCAAATAGGGCAGTCAATGATTTCAGCTGTATCGCTGAAAAGGGTGAGAGGTGGGAGGTACTCAGGTGGCGCTGGCTTTCCCTTTCCCCGCCGTGACTTTTATCTCTTCTGACTCCTTATGTAAAATCCATGGATAGGGAGCTGGCAAAAGCAAAGCTGCAGCCAGAGTCAGAAGAAAAGGTGAACAGAGCTATATAAAGAACTACTTCACTATACAGCAGATAGGACTTGCCAATGCACCTTGGTAAAAACTGGAAACTTTCTCCCTTGATTTCATCCAAGTCAGGGCCTTTCCCCCTCTCCTCTTTTTTTGTTTTGAGAAGCCTGAAACTGAAAGTTTTCTTTGCATTCCACTTCAAGAGCTAGACAAGTCAGATTTAAAGAGCAAAATGAATCTTCACAAATTTCCTAGGGCTGGTCCTGTGGATTCCAAAGTGCAAGCAGTTTACTTCAGTTGCTAAGTGGTTATTGCACTGAAACAGTTACCTGCTCACTGAATCTTGTGCTCACCATCAGTCTCTATCAAGTTACTGTCTCACAGGAAGATGAGGGCCATTTGGGGCAAAGCGTATTTTTTAATGAGCTTCAAAATATCCAGCTAAATGGTATCTCAGCTAGCCCAGGGTGCAAATTTATATATTCTGGTTTTATTATAGATCACCTGTGGTTTCCAAATGCATTAAAAATGTTTGTTATTTTACTTTTCTCAACCAACTTGCAAATGTTATTAAAACTGTATTACAGAGGTTCTCCATTTTGTACTCTGGGCACCCCAGTGTATAACTAAAATTACTCTCAGCTCATATTGCTTTTAGCAGAAGTAGAATCACAGCTACAGGTCTTGCTGCCTCTGGGCTCCTTGGAGGTTGTAATTGTGTGTGTGCATGCATTTGTATTAAGCAAAAGCAGTAGGAGGCATGGACCAGTCTTCTCAAAAGCAGATGACCAAAGTAATCACCCTGTCCCCATGCCTCCATGGGCAGAGAGAAACTTCTGCTGTCATGACCGTGACACTGTTTGACCACTTGTTAAAAATGATCAAACCTGGGGGCAGATTCTTCAAGCTAGGATCACTCTTGGACATTGTGAGAGGTGGAGAGGGTGGAAATAAACAAGGAACAAATATCTGAGACTGTGCCAATTTCATTATAATCTTAAAAGCGACCGTCAAATACAGACTTTTATAGGAGCCAGAATTAAACCTCATCAAAACAATTAGTTTTCCATTCAGAAAAATTTACTCAGCTCCAGTAGAAGTTTCTGGAAGGCAGCTCTATCCTGACATTCCTCGAGAGGAGATTTCAAAATGCTGTGAGAAAGGAAACTTGCTGTAGACAGCAGTCATGCATAGTTTGAAGCTGAATTTTAGAAAAAGAGATATCAATCAGTGCAATCCAAAATGAGACACAGGAATGGGTAGCGATTAGTGCCAGTTGCAAAACCATTTGCAGGGGTCAGCAGAGTGTGTACCACTTGGGACAAGAGGCTACAGACAGCCACAGGCTGAGATGAATACTCCATGGTAGCAATGGACAGCTTTACAACCGAAGACAATTGGACCAACTCATTGAAAGTAACTGATGTATTTATTAATTTTAAGATGGGCATCGACATGTGTGTTGCTAGGAATGCGTATTGCTACTGAAAGAAAGTGCATCGTACTGGAGGGCAAGCAAGGGAAGCTAAGTGGAGAGAACTGAAAGTAGGACGCAATATTAGAAATATTACAAGTATGTTTGAGATACAGAAAAGGTGGTGCATAGCATGAAAGGGTTAATTTAGAGCTTGAAAAGCAACTAGAACAGCATTTTTTTTGGAAGAGCAGGGAACCAAGACCGCCAAAGGAAAACTGAAAGGAAAATTGGCAAAGGATTAGTCCTCAGGTGAATGTTGCTAGGGTGTTTTACTATCAGAAAAGCTACAGGACTCGTAAATGCAGCTTTTATTAAAATCACATCTTTACATGGCTTGTGTTGACAGATTTTGGCTCTGAAAGTAAGATGTGATAATGGCACCCATGACTTGAACGAGCTTTCCAGAGAGAGCCTTGCAGGACCCTAGCAAGCACTGCTGTCGTGCTCAGCCATCAGACACTGTGGACAAAGCTGTCTGGGTACACATCCCAGCCAGAGCTCCTGGGAATGCACAGAGACCTCCTCAACCCAAGTTGGTAGGGGAGACCCTGCCAGGGACCACCAGCAACCTCTTTGGTTTCCTCTCCTGGCTGATGCTGTAACAGGACATGACCAGCAAGCTTTTTATCTGGGCATGAGGGTATCTATTTAATCACAGAAGTAATGAAACAGCCAGATGGAGCTGCAGGAAAATACAGAAGTGAAACGAGGCAAAATGAAAGGTCTACCTAGAAACAATAAAATAAAATAAAATAAAATAAAATAAAATAAAATAAAATAAAATAAAATAAATAGGCAAAAACCTGGCAATTGAAGAAAAAAAAGGTCTGTAAGACTTGAAACGTCATGACAGATACGTAGTACAGAGAAAACATGCCAAAGTCTGAAGACACTGTGTGAGAAACAAGTGAGAAACCAAAATGACTGATTTCTGAACCTGAAGAGCTTTAAAGTATTAACACATTTCCATCTCATTTGTAGAATTCTTCGGCACTGTTCTAATAATATCTGTGGAGGCTTGCCCAACAGAGAATGATATAATTTAGAAATTTGCTTTGGAAAGACTGCAGTTATTGCTTGGAGGATTTCTGAGGGAGAACTGGAGGGGAATTAGTTTTAATAAGATACTGTAATTACCACAAACATACTGCAAAAACCTATGCTATGGATCTAAAGCAGACCACATGCACCCTGCAGATCTTAATGTTTTCCATTATTTGAGGTGGGAGTATTATTTTGATTTGTTTTTGATAAATTTTTTATAAGTAATTACTTAAATAGCTTTGCAGTAGGGAACCTTTATGGATGGTGACTCATTTGGATCCTGATAGTCTCCTCTGGATCCTATCAGACTCCTGAGGGAACGTAAGTATCTGGTTGGTTGTGTTATTAATATTTGATTTTTCTCTATAAAATGGTAATGCTGGCTTGGGTGATTCCTATGAATATTTGATTCCTTAGGAGAACATAAAACACAAATCTGCTATACATGAATTAGAATACATGTTTGCCTTTAAAACCAGGCAGTAAATCAAACATTTTTTTTCAAAAAAAAAAAAAAAGTTTTCTAACCCCCACAGCAAAATTTTTCTTGTCCCTGTATCACACCAAAAGGGAGAGTGTTTATAATCAGTCACAGGTGAGTAAAAATAAATTCATTTCAGCTGAGCTGCCATTCAAAGACAATTCTTTGATACGACTTCTTGGAATTCTTCATCATTTAAAAAAAAAAAGTTATATACATGAAAAATTTGGTATACTCTGAAGTATTTGCATCAGGCTAATTATGTACATTCCTATTGTTACAGTAACCAGTCATGTGTAATCACTTAACAGATTACCCGAATATTTTTTTCAACTTATTTATTGTATAGTGTCCTCATATACCTCATGTACTAAAAAGGCAAAAGATAGCTGATAATTTTATCAGCTGGAAATGAGTAGTAGATCGACATTTGGCAGCATGTCTCCCTTATTTCAAGAAGCTGACAAGATGCTGATATAGCATGTACACCTAATGTCCTTGACCACCGCATATGTATCTGCAGAATATCTATATTTCCTCTGTGGCTAGTTCGCTGGAAAGGAAAATTTCACTAAAATATTCATGCAGTAAAGCATTATTTTCCCTTGCAGTTCTACAAAGCCCCCAAGCCACTATAATGCTAGTATGTGCTGTCATCATTGTGTATGTAAAACACTTAGATAGACTAGTTCCCGGACATCTTTCCTACTGGCAAGCAATGCCATTAATTTATAGCAAGAATAATTATATGAGAGATTGCCTACTAAATATGCACCATGTTGACCTATTATTTTGCTACTTGGAAGTGAAATGAAACTTTTATAAATACCTTATTTTCACATCATAGGCCACCTTCTCTGATAAGCCAAACGAGGTCAGGGTATCTTTTAATGTGAACTACACTAAGAATCCATAGCTGGTATCACTAAATACTATCTAGAATTGTCCCAGTAGTAAAGTAAAAGTCAGCAAAATGAAGCCATACTACTCTCCTGCCAGAGGCATCTGTTTCACAAATACTTTGACAGTTCCTACAGGTCAGTTGTCTTGAAGTCTAATATCAGCTATTTTGTTAATCATCTCAGGATTGTGAATGCATGCTGTTGTGTCCATCTCTATTTTTTTTCTGTTTGTCATTGCTTTAACAGAAGGTAAGACAGATTAAATAATAACACTTCTTTTGTTTTTCTTTTTTTTTATTTTGTTGAAGCTTGGCAGTGTCAGTTTTCCTATCTAAATTTATCATTCATGCATAAAAAGATAAAAGAGGCCTCTATTTTCTGAAAATAATATGAAATTAAATATAGAGTCTATCATTATATAATCATATACAAATGTATTTTGGCACCAAAGGCAACATATCTCTAATCTGCTCACAAGCCACATCTGCATGCCCCATGGTTGAGGATGATGTGTTTCTCTTTCAGTATTAATCTGAGCCTTTTCTCTGTTTTCTCTTTTGGCTGACACCTGCCTGGGAGTGCAGTAGAATGTTTCTGGAGGAAAAAGAGAACCACCCCAGGAGCTGTAAGACCCACAGTCACTGCTTCTGCTCCCAGCTTTGGTCAATTTCACATCCCCAAAGGATTGCATAACTATGTGAGCCACCAGTTATGCTCCCTGTTTATAGCCTAGTGCTTCCATTAAGAGCTGGGGTGCATTTGGACCAGAATTTCCGATGCAATTTTCTTTGAAAGGAGGATGGTTCCCGTCAAACTTTCAAATTGTACCACCTTGAAACCTGGTGTGTGCCAAACCAGTACCTGGTAGGTAGAAAGATCTGGAAAAAATTGTTTGAAAACCGTATTACAGCACTAAACTGAATAGCCTATAAATACACAACTTACTAGGACCAATTAGTCGAAAATCCTTCTTTGTTGTTGCTGTTGTAGTTGTTATATCATAGCATCAGCTTCTGACTCACTACCCTAGAAAGAATTTATTCTAGTACTCAGTGTCAAATAGAGGTAAGCAACAACTTGAGTGTCAGTGAAGGAAAAGCAAAGAAAGGAATAAATGGTGTGAAACAAAACAAATACCTCAAAGCTGTACTGCAGCGTAAGAATTTGTTAAATCCCACCAGGGCAGACAGGAGAGTGATCAGTAGTCTGGCCAGCAGTCTGCCCACCACCTGCCGCAGAAGTAAGTAGTGAGAAGAGTTTTTCCTTTACTTCTTAATAATGTGGACCTTTCATTAGAGGTTTCCAGGGAACTTCAGTCTATTCTATCATTTACTACTTGAATGAGCAGGCCTTCTGGAAACCTATGGTCTGTGTGGTCATCGAAAATTGTAGGAAAGAAAACCCTTGAAGTGTCTTGACCTCCAAATCCAGTAATCTGATCAAAACTTCTGGGTCATGTCAGAGTTATAGGCAGCTGATGCCATACACACTGAAAAACGCCAGGACAAGTGAAAGACAACTCTGGACAATAGTTACTGAGTTCAAAACCAATCATCTCAGGTGTTTTCTTCTCCACTTTGATGGAGTGGACACAAGCCCACACACAAACCCAAGAGAGGTCATGTCTCCGAAATTCCCATTCTGCTTCCAGTGTCTCAGTGCTCTAACTATGATGCACTATGGAAGAGAACAGGATGTCTGCAGCAGTTGCTGCGCAGCCCATGATTTGCCTAGTTTCCCCTGCCTTGGCATCATTTTAAAGGAACGGACAGACATCTTCTTCACTCGCTGGGTTCACCAGAGCTTATCTTTCAGAGCCCTGATAGCCATGCAAAAGAGTCCCCTTAATAAATAATAATTAGAAAAAGTATTTCATTTAGTTTATGTTACTGAGGGCTTGCTGAAAAAATAGAGTAGGTACAGAGGCAATATCTATGGATCAATCAAAATGTTGCAGCTCAGTTTGTTACTTTGCAGAAATCAGTTCCTGTGAGTATATTTATCATGCTAAACCTCAGACTTCTGTCTGCATAGCCTTCAGTTCCTGGGGCCCTACAGACCCCAAACAAGGAAGTTTCAAATCAGCTTCCCATGAGATTTTCACTTGCCCTCTCATTTGTGTTATCCCAAAGGAAAAAACAGTTTTCTAGATAGTGTATTCCCTTTGTTCTTAGACCCTCAACACTGCTTGTAGCCACAGAGTCTTGAGAAAATAAAGTTGAACAATGCCTTGAATTAAAAATACATCTAGTATGTTGTAAAGGCTTGATTCAGCTTATAGTATGTGAATTCTATGCCTATACTATTTTATATGCATACTTAATATATTCTGCCTTCCTATAACATGTGGCAAGGAATACTAGATATGTAATTTTAGCTTTTTTTGTATATGCACCTTGATCCTTTTTTTTCCAGCAAAGATACCATACAGATAGCAGCAATGACAACCACCTCAGTTGCACACTAGGAAGTGAAACAATAGCAAAAAAAAGTTTAAGAGAGAATTATCATTTTTTGTTTCTCTCAAAGCTTTAGGTGAGGTGATGATGCCATTGTGTCTACTGCGAAGTGAGAATTACGTATTCCCAGGGTTGCGCAGAAACACTGGCTCAGAAATGAACACAATTGCTATATAGTCTACCTTACCTCTGATTAAAAATATGTATAAATATATATGCATGCATACATGAGTGACCAGCTTGAAATATTTTGGCAGAAATTATAAGCAGATTCAAAATATAAGTGGAAATAGTTACTCCATTACAATTCTTTGTTCTGTTCATTAAGACCTTTGTATCTCAAATTACAAATTGATCTACCCTGGACTGCATATATACGTGATTCATTTAAGAAACATGACTTTTGACTGAGAAATTGATTCAATAGCACTACATCTATGAGTTGCCCTGTTTTGAATGACCTGGTAAAACAAAAAGCTTTTCTATCTATTCATGTTCCTCTGAGAGCTTTCAGAAAGCAGTAAAAAATTGTGCAAACCTTGCTTTATACAGCTAACCCTGTCATCACCTTATGGACATTGTCATGAAAACCACGCATGATCAGGCTATTAAATTGTGTGAGAAAACAAATAAAGGAGACAAGAAATACCTCAGTGGTCTCATTACATTGCTGCTGTTGTCTTGCTGCACAGACGCAAAGGTTTTGGGTGCTCTGAACACTAAGCAGAAGCTCTAGAAGACCCACAACATTCACTTTCGGGCTGATTTTTCAGCAAAACATGCTAGGGGAAACAGGGAGAGTAAAAGGGAAAGAAAGACATTCTGTATACTGTCATCATCCATTTTTTTCTATGGCTGACTCTGCAGAAATGTAGAGCACTAGTAGCACCTGCTCGTTTGATTAAATTCTTCCTGATGCCATCACAGAAATACATGCAATCTGTTTGGCTTCATAAACAGATATAGAAAGTATGTACTGGTAGTCTTGGTCGCTATCCACAAAACATACAGATATGGTGAAAAATAATTGTCTTCTTGGAAAGCAAAATATTAGCACAGCTGAAAATTTTCAAGAGCCAAGGAAAATCAATGACATTTAGACTGAAATATTGCTACAGACGTTTTGGATGGTGCATTTTTTCCACTGTTTTCCAGATAACAAGGTATGCTTTGCTTGCACCTCCCAGAATCAGAATTCTGCCCCTCAACTTTCTTATTCCGCTGTCAAATTATTTCCACTTTCCATGCATACGTATTGAGGCTAATTGAGACTGTCCAAAATATGACTTAGTAAGTGGATCTGTGAAAAGCTTATTATGACGTTAGGGACATATACTGGTTGGTGTATGCAAATGTGTGTTCAGTCGTTTTACTGGATCTAAACCAATTTCCAGCAGCTGAGCAGATAGTCCTTTCTTCTCTCTTTCAATACAGGTCACATTATTTATCCATTCAATAATAGAAGCAGAAGGGCTATCATCCAAAAAGCATAACCAGATATTTGATATAGACGATTACACTAGGAAGTCCAGATTACCAGCTCATTTTCTCTCAATATATGTGCACAAAAGCAAAGTGTAATTTTCCCACATGAAAAGCTTTGAAGGTCACTCACTTTTTATAACATTTAATGTCTCAACAAACTAAGCTTTAAGTACTCCAATATTCCCTACATCTCTATTTTATCCCCTGGAAATATGCATTATGGCAAAATAAGAATAAATTTTCAGAGATGTCTCTAATTTATATATCAACAATGCCTGACTGAAAGGTGTCAGTAAAGATGAGGTAAAAAGACACTCCATTAGTGAAAAAAAATCTCATACTTAAGGGAAAAAGTGATGCTGACATAGCCTTATCAACCCTGTTTGCCTGGGGGTTGTAACAAGCATGAAATTTTAGTTGGGTTGAAACATGGTTTGTGAGGATTTGCAAGTCAGTTAAAAATTGAGATTTGAAATTTTAACCATGAGTGACCTAGCAATAAAGCCCTGAACAGTCCTTCAGGAGATTCAGTCTGAATAAAAGTGATCCCAGTAAAACAAGGCAGTGTCAGAATGCAGACCCGCTTCTACCACACTACAGACTTGTATTTAATGGAAGAAAATGAACCATGTGTATTCCTGTGGAGTGCTGCCGAAGCCAGAGGTGCTTTGCATGACAGAAGAATTGGTCAGAAACTGTGTACAGGAGAGCGTGCGAAGGGAAGTGCTCAGTACTGGGAGAGGAGCGAGGAAGGTCTGTCAGGGCAGTACGACACCAAAGACGACTCTAGGGAGAGGAGAACAACCATTACTTTGATCACCATTGTGTTGCAGAAATAAAAAGGAATTAAGTGAAAAGGAATTAAGTCAGAAAAGAAAGGGATAGAGGAGTTGTGATAGCTTCCTTAAAGGTCTCTGCATTCCTGACATTCAGGTACCTATGGATATTGCTCAGGTGTGTCAGGTGTGTCAGGTCCAGGTCTTCCGTACTTACAAAGAGAATAACCTACATGATTACACATGCTTACACATGCTTTGTAACTCTTCTCTGTATGAGTCTGAAAGGGTGTTTTTTTGCCTGGACAAGATATTAACAGGCAGGAACATAGTTATGTGGAGGAACAGCATATTCTTTCAGTACAGAAAAACCTCTTGCCCCTGATAAGACAGAAAGGATGAAGGCTTTATTTACTTAGACTGATCAAAAAAGATCAGATTTTAAACACAGTATTTAAACTCATTTCAGCAGAATTAAATATATATATATGCATATATATATAATTTTCTAAATGCGAATGTTCATGAGAAAAGGTTAACATTTACTTGGGTTAGATTGTGTTTCCTGGAATATTATTTAGGTGTGTGCTTAAAAGAGAAGTCTATTATTCCATGTAATATCTTCAAAATTATTGAAAATAGCCATTTGTTTACCCAAATTACTCACGTAACCTGGACATGACTGCAGGTCCTGAATCATGCTGGAAGTTTGACAGATCCTAAGAATTTGTAAGAAAAGACTGCATTTTGATTTGGAGGTTTGGGAAAAAGGGAAGTATATAACTGATATAGCTATAGCAAACTTACTCATAAAGAAAGCAAATAAAGACTTCACCACTGCAGAAAACTTGGACCTCTATACTACTGGTCTGTTGTACTAAGTAAGTGAGCTGGGTCTGTTTAGCTTGGAGAAGAGAAGATTGAGAGGAGATCTGATCAATATGTATAAGTACCCGAGGGGAGTAGGGAAGATGAGACCAAATTCTTCTCGGTGGTGGCCAGTGATAGGACAAGGGGTAATGAGTACAAGTTGAAATACAGGAAGTTCCACCTCCATGTGAAGAAGAATTTCTTTACTGTGAGGGTTACAGAGCTCTGAAACAGGTTGCCCAAAGAGGTTGTAGAGTTCTCCTTCTCTGGAGATCTTCAAAACCCACTTGAACGCAGTCCTGTGCCACGTGGCACAGGTGTCCCTGCTTGTGCAGGGGTGTTGGACTAGATGATCTCTAGAGATCCCTTTCAACCTTAACCATTCTGTGATTCTGTGATTCTACCTTTCTCTGAAGATCAGTGTGCAATTTAGAAAACTGTCAATTTTTGAATCTTATTTAAAACACCACTCCTCACTAGTTTTTATATATTAGTAAGTTGTATTTCAGTCAATTTTCAAAAATGAAGCCAGCTGGAGGTTTACCCACATGCTCATAAAGCCACTGGAAGAATGAATTTCTGAAAATTTGTACTCACAAATATTTTATCCTTTCAGGAATCACACTGTTTTTAAAATATCATTTCCCAGCTGTTGGAAAGTCCAAGAAGACACTGAGTTAATTAGCTGATTTTAAAGTTAAACTTATTCCTTATTATAATCTTGTGTTCTCTTGAGATTTTCATCTGCAGTTCAAGTAATGCCCCCTACCCTCCCAAATCTCTATCTGTAAGATAAAGAGGGAACTAATCAATTTTAATGAACTGAGATATCCATAAGTCAATAAGATATCAATGAGATATCGATATAGTCACTATTTTTTTTCTCCTTGAGGAAATATTCCTGGCCACCTAAAACATTATTCTCATTCTCTCATCCAAAAATACGTAAAGCCTGAATAGCTCTTCTAACTGAGATAAAAACACCAGCTGTGGTTCAGCTTGTGGAATCAAGGATCCAAAACACACATGGTGGTGTTAGCTGTTGCTGCTAGTCAGTATAATTGGACGTGGACAAGCTTCACAAGTTTGTGAGCCTTGCCTCACTGATGAAAAGGAGGACAAATTAATGGTAATGTAAGAATTTCCCATAACTAAATAAAGTTAGAAATAAAATCATGAAAACCAATAAATACATTACAGGATTAATAAGATAGGGAAATCACCCCCCTTGAATATTTATAGTATCCTGTCCTTCTGAATGTACAACATTGCAATGCAAATGGAACAATGACTGGCAGTGAAGAGGGGAGTATCTGGCTTCTTTGTCCTGCAAAGAATGAGGATAACGGGGAAAACATACTTGACGACTCAATCTGCCTCCTCTATAGACAAACCGAGAAAACATATGAATTAATGATGTTCATGTCTTGGCTTTCAGAACACAGTAAATGGAATATACACATTCTTGCTGTTTTAGGTTCTTTATTTACATATAGATGTACCACTGGGATATATCCAGGAGAGATGAAAGTGCTGATTTCATTGTGAAGCTATTTTCCATCTTTGAAAAGCTTATGATAAGCAGAATCCGAAGTGCGTAGAAAGGAACATGTGTTAAAGAAGGGCCTGGGGCATAGCAGGTGAGCCTTACTTTAAGCTTAGTCCTTAGCAAAATTAGGAAGCAAGGCCTCATGGAAGCCATCTCCAAACACACAAAAGAAAACATGTTGGAAAAACAGTCTGAATATGTAGAATATATATTGTTTGACCAACCTGATTGCCTTCTAAAGATGAAATGGCTGGAGATGTGAGTAAGGGGAGAGCAAATGATTTCATTTTTTTTATCCTTAGCTAGACTTCTAACAAAGGATCATGGTAGTAATCTTGAAGAACAAGCTGACCAGAGAAGTTGTGGAGTCTCCTCTGGAAATCTTCAAAATCCACCTGGATGCCACCCTGTGCCACATGCTCTAGGTGTCACTGCTTGAGCAGGGGAGTTGGACTAGATCATCTCTAGAGGTACCTTCCAACCTCAACCATTCTGTGTTTGTGTGTGTATATGTGGTGTACAAGATGGGTGAAAAGATGCTGAGCATGTGAGCTTAAAGGGTAATATAACAGGCAGCTGATGCTGCTTGACATTTTCCTCAAATCCCAGACAAGTACTTGAGATCATCAAATTGATACCAAATTACAAGAAGGATATACTAGATGTCAGAGCTACTGATCAGTGGGACCTCAATAGTCTGGAACAAAAGAACCTTTGTAATTCAGCTACAACAAAGTGATGTTCTCAGCATAGGATGAAGCAACCCTGTCCATCAGTACAAGTTGGGGAAGCAATTATTTCCCTCTACCTAGCATTAACAAGGCTGCATCTCAGATACATACAACCAGATTTCCTTGTGTAAAGAAATAGGAGTGAGTCCAGTTAAAGGCTGCTATGAGGGAGTTTGGAATATCTGGCATATGAGGAGAGGCTAGGGGAGCTAGGCTTGTTTGATCTAGAAAGAAGGGCCACGGGGGAGTTAATATTGGTTTTCTTTTATCTACATCTGGGGGAGGTGAGGCTTAGCGAGAAGATGCTAGACTTATCTCAAAACCACACAGCCAAAAGACAAGAGACAATGAACAAGTTGCAAATAGGAAAATTTTAAATGAAATTAAACAAAACACCTTGCTGTTCTGGATGAGCTCAGGATTCAGCAATAATCACACCAGAACGAGGTGACTACATTGAGCATTTATTCAGGTGAAAGCACTTAAAAAAAGCAAAGTATGGATAACTACTCACGAGACGATACCTGCCAATCTAGACCTGAACATCCTCTCAAGCTGGCAGATCAGAGAGAGAGAGTTGCTGTCCGGCTCCCACGGAGACAGCGCAGGCCTCAAAGTTTGCAGTTTCTCCTCCCCCTCCATCTCTCTCCGCACTGTCCACTTTTATGCCCGGTGCATCCTGGCTCATGGGGTCAGTCTGACCCAAGAGGCAGGCCGGGGGGGACAAGCTCCATCTCTAGTTGCGCAACTCCCCCCTGGATGCGCAGGCGCGCATGCCAGTTGGGGGTCCCAGCCCTCAATTTGAGGGTCCTGCCTTCCTCCTCCTCTTCCTCATTTCCGGGTGTTTGGCCTCCAAAGCTGGTTTGGAGGACGTCTGCGGTTAAGTTGGCTACAAGCCCGGCCGAGCGGCCGCCTTCAACAGGTTTCCGGGAGGGGCTGCCTGTGAACCGGGCTGAGCCCCTGCATCCCTGCTCCTTATCGCTCAGCCTAGGCAGGCAAACATCTTTTTTCCTCAAGGTCTGGCCTCTGCTTCTCAAAAGAGATTGTTATGACTCTACAGATCACAGAAATTTCCATCTCCGATACACTTGCATAGGGAAAGCAGTTAAGCATAGAAACAGATTATCCAGGGAGCCTCTGGCATCTTCATCCTTGTAGACTTCTGAAGACTGACTGGACACAGCCGAAGCTGCCTGAATTAGTTCTGATATTAGCCCTGCTTTTGCAACAGAGTAACTGACTTCCAAAGACGCCTTGCAACTTATCTTTTTCTGTGGTCTTATTATCAACAGTAAGATATATACATAAAGTACATTACACCACAGTGTGTGCAAATACTTGCTCCTGATAATCAGGACCAGTTTACCACTCTGTAGGATCCATCCTAGTGATCTTACACCATGAAGTAGGGTGAAGGTGCACAGGGGCATCCAATGCATGTAATCCTCTGAGAAGTAATTTGGGTAGATTTGGATTTACTTTTTCTCACTAGTCCTGGAGATGAACCAAGATAAGGCAGCACCACAGAGCACCAAAAAGGGGAATGAGAAATGGGCGAAAGAGGATGGAAGAAGTTAGTGGTCTCTGAAAGGCACATTGAAAGGAGAGCCCTTGTGAGGGGCATGCCACACAAATTTGGCACATTGCCAAATTTGACTCTCAAAATAGCTTGAAAGCAGGCACAATACCTTCTGCTTGATCATATAATAACTACTTTTCAATACTAGTGTTTTGATAATTTTGTACTTTATTGATACCTTAGCACAGGGGAAAAGTATGTAATGTGTCTGCCTGTAATTTATCTGGAGTCTGCATTTTGCTGACAAAAATCTGTATTTTGACAGGTCCCAACCAAGTAGTCTCTACAAACCGTTGCATTTTTGTAGGTTCTTGAGAAAGAGTAGATATCTTGTTAGAGGTCCCTACTTTCCTAAAGTGGGTAACTGATTGTTAGATTTTGAGCTCTCTTAATGCACTTCTGCAACAGAAATTGCTGTGAGTGGAGTATAATTTTGATTATGAAATTGAGGTGCTTTTAAACTATAAACTGAACCACATAATATAATATGTTTTGATGTTCAACATTCAACAAACTAATAAACAAACTTCAATAAACTAATAAAATAGCTTAAGCTTTCATTTTGTAATGACCAATAATAATAAAAAAAACAACATAGTGTTTAAAAAGTTGAAAGTGGAAAGTGAAAAATTAGAGTGTTTGGGGAATAAACAAGAAGTTCAGGTCATAATGAAGTAGGTCACTAAATGAAGACACTGTATGTGACAAAGATGTCATGACCTCTAAAGTCGTTACATTTCATTTCTTACTGTTTGAGATTGAGATGAGAAACCCAAGCTGAAATAAACTAATGAGCTTGGAAAGTTTCTCTGGAGGCTTAATAAACTCAAGGAGAGGAAAGGACATTTAACAATTTTTATAGCTTAAGTACTAAAGTTTGTATTTAATACAGTTACTCCTTTAACCAGTAAGCCCAATAAAGAGTCCCAATGCACAGCGGAATTGTAATTCTATTATATAGATAACCTCAAATAGTACATCATTGTTTCGATGATAAATGGGCACTTCAGCAGGCTAACCATTCCTGAGATCCTCCTCATGAAGAAATTGGATGTTACGCAATCCTTATCTCACCTGCTTCCTTAGGGTTGTATTCCTGACCCTGTCCCTTTCTTGGATAATCCCCGTACATACAACACGCAGTGTCAAAGGACTCATTTAGTCTTTGGTAGTCACTTCGTTCACAGGGAACTTGCACTGTATCCTTTATCTAGGTTTCAGTCACACAACTTTTTCTTTTAATAAGTTAAGAATGGCTGTTTCATTCCTTGCTGCTTCAGTATTACATTGCCCCAGCTCACAAAACTATGTGACCAATATTTATCTTCAGATTCAAATTAGGTTTCTTTCTCTGACTTTTCATTTGCTCTGAGTTCACAGGGTTCAGAGGAAACATTAACCTCTCTAGCTGTTAGATCCTCGACAAGACAACCTACTACTAGATTCAGCATAGAATCAAAATTACTTTTCCTTTCCCCAGAAGAACTGCAGTGTTGAAGCTTTTGAACAGCCTTTGGATGCAAGAGACAGGAATGCCTAAACCAAGGCTTTTCTATTCTATTATAGGCAATAATTATTGTAGCAATGGACTTTGAGGATTTTATTATGACTAGAGCTTCCCTTCTTCAAAAGCTACAGAATTTAATGTGCAAAAGGTTTCTATTTGATTTCAGTGGGCTTTGGATAAGGCTATTTGAGATGAAAGTGTTGGTTCATCTTTTTTTAAAAACTTTTTTTTCTCAGTATTCAGGCAACACCCTTCAACTGAGTTGGTATTGGATGCTGTGCTTAAGTAGAAGGAGTAAAAGAGCCAGTAAAGAAGATGCTGTTTTTCATTTTCGGGAAGTCTAATGCCTTTCCCCTTGCCTCTTTTGTTGCTTTATTCCTTTCCAAGATAGCATTGCCTGCTCCTCCTCCTATTCATACCCTACTATAGTGGTAGTATATGTTCTGTCCTTTCCTAGATTGCAACATTTGCTCATGCCACTGTTGTGCTAATGGTTAAAGAGCATTAATACTGCATACAGCTGCTGCTGCTCTTATTACAGGCTTGGCTGTGACCTATTCTGTTTTTTCACAATATCTGATGGCAATGCTTTTGCATCTTCTTCTGTTATCCTTCCCTATGCCCGCTCCATGACAATCTGATCCTTCCTCACCTTCAGCTACCACTCAAACAAATGTACTTGAAGAAAATTAAATGAGACTAGCCAAGAGGTGAGGGATTTTCCTTTATTTCACTCTACTTCCACTTCTATATAATTTGAGCACCCTATATTTAGTGAATGATTTTTTAAAAAAATGGAAAATAAAAGAACAGATATTAACAACCCCAGCTTCTCTTTCTCTTGTTTAGACCTGTACATAATATTTCAGCATTCAGTTTGGTTACTGAAATTTCTTGTACTATTTTTATAAAAACTAGTTTTTAAAGCTTTTTTGAAAAGATTGTTTCTCACAATGAATCAAAGTTTTGCAGAAATATTGCATTTACAAGTCTTCAATTCCTGCTGGCATAAAAATTTCTTATTTTCACTTGCATGACCCTAACAGAATTAATGAAGTTGAGCAGTCACTTCTGAGAGCAAAATTCAGCCCAATATGTCTAATTGGAATAAAGAAAGCAAGTTAAGGTTAAACATGCTCAGCTAATTCTGCTTTCTATTTACACTCAGAAAAACCCTATGGGATTAATGGGGTTGAATAGGCATAAACAAGAATTGGTCCAATATATTTAATTATAATTTGTCACCTTTTCCTAAACACCTGTCTCAATGTTGAGAAATCAGAATTAATTGAGAAGAACACCCTGCAGGGTTGCTGTCTGTTACAGATTTACTTAGTCTTTACTGTAATACTCTATTGCAGTAAGAAAAGAGAGAGAGAGAGAAAGCTATTACTCATAAAATAAAGATGGTTAGAATTGAAAGATCTTGTGTCATAGATTAGTGTCAAAGACTGCACTATCTCTTTTGGAACACAGTTCTTTAAAAAGATGGGTCATATAAAAAAAATTATAGGGGCAAGTTTTGCTTATAAAGTGATTTCACCAGAAAGTTAATTGAATCTGAGAAGTGCCAGACATCACTAAATATAGGCAAGAACAAGCACTGAAGTCTTTTCAAGCTGAAAAACAGTCTGATAGATTCAGTTTATAAATATGGGCATTTTAACTTGCAATTAAAAAACATGGAAACGGAAAAAAGATGCTTCAGTCAGCAACTGTCTTAAAAATTATATAGGCATTCACTGTATTAAACTAAATTATGAAAACATTGCTGTCTCTTGCTTAGAGAATGCCATGAGAAAGAGCTTAAGTTAATAATTATTATAATGTATAGAAAACTAATACTAGAATAAAAAGCAAGTTTATTAAATCCTACAGAATTCTCTGAAACTTACAGGGCTATAAACTTTCCATGGTTTTGATGTGTGATTTTTCCCATAAATGAGTGGAAATTGTTTGCATCTTGTAGGATGATATGAATAATGGGGAAATCAGCACCCATCAGACTCTTTCTGTAGAAACCTTTTCCTCACATTGAGTTTTGCCTTCTTCCTGAGGTTGTGCAGAGTACTTGCATTTACACTGATTAAAAGTTAAGTCAGCTCCTGCATTGTACTGTACTCTGGCAAATGTGAGGCCTATTCCTCTTTCACGTGTTAGGTCACCACATACTAATCCTCTCACCAATCTTTCCTGTCAGAGAGGAAATGGGGTTGGATACAGAAACAAGCCAATGAAAGTTAACATAATATAGATTTGATATTGCAGTGATGGAAGACTTCAATTTGCATGGCTGGACTCTCTGGTCATTTGGTTGCTGTATTATTAAAATACCTTTCTAGAAGGAAGAATTTAACTATATAAGACATTTTGCATGTATTATGTTTTTAAAACCAGGAAGATTATTTCAAATTATAAGGAAACTAATTCAACTTGCATATTCTTTTTCCTTGTAGAGCCTTATTTTCTACTAGAAAAATACTATTGTAGGTTAGCAGGGCCAGCATCCACTAACTTCACAGTATACGGA
Organism: Tinamus guttatus; assembly: GCF_059628265.1. NCBI lineage: Eukaryota > Metazoa > Chordata > Aves > Tinamiformes > Tinamidae > Tinamus > Tinamus guttatus. The sequence continues at coordinate 60,315 of NW_028289052.1, forward strand.
TTTCAGAATGTATTATTACAAACCTGCTAAGTCATTCCCTGTGAGTCAATGCATTTTCAGTGTCATGGGTGGATTCAGTCAGAATCTTTGGGATGCTGAATGCACCTGGATTTTCAGGTAAATACCCCTTAAATTCAACCCTGACCTAATTTTAGCTGAGGCTGAATCAATTTGCAGGGAGTGGGTTAACAGCAGTGTTCCCTCCCACCTTTCAGAAAGAAATTGCTCTCATTCCTGTAAATATACACTGGGGATCCAACCATTAGCATATCCATTAAGCAATGTGACCAATTATAAACACACTTGTAAGCAGAAAGCTTCAGAGAGGACAGAATATTTTCTTTTATTTAAATCAAATGTAGATACACATAAAGCCAAGAGCAAAAACATATGGAAAGATCAAAAGACCTGTATTTATTGTTAGAAAAAATATTTCACACAATTCTAATATATGTTAGCAATAAGGCAATATAGTAATCTAGTGATGAAGGAAATAAATGTGAGATCGTCTAACCTTGGTGCTCATCACTCATGACCTAATCAGATAAAATTCTTGTCCTTGCCTGTATCATTGAATCCTGACTGAATGGTTCACCTAGCCCAGTGCTTGCACAGCTATTTCCAGCTGGTTACTCAATGATACATGAACCTAGAGGAAGCAGAGGAAGAGGAGAACATTTTGAATCTGACCTTGTATATAATAAATGCTGCCATGGGTTGAGATGGGGAGGGGAAGAGTGGAGGAAAGAAAAAAAAAATCACTCAAGTTTAACCACTTCTTATGAGAACCCTAGTTAAGGGCCAGTATGGAAATCATGATGGTCTGTAGGCCTACACATATGGTTTGTCAAAGATTTCTTGCCAGAGCTAACTCAGCTGGAAGAGACTTCATTAATTTATGGCCTTCCGAAAATTTTGAACCCAGGCTCTACCTTCAATATTTTCTATTGTTCTCTACAGGGACCAGTAAACTCCCCCCTGTATTCTCTAGATCACCTTGACTTAACCTAAATGGCTGTAATCCAGTGTTATCAAAAGACTTGGTCTTCTTAACATTTTTGTTTAACTCCTATGAAAGACAACTAATACACATCAAAAAATATGATACACTAAAGGATAAGGGTGACTTTGAATCTGATCCTTCAACTTTATTTGTGTTGGAAAGCAGAGATAATTCATCACTAAATCATTCTTTTCTTTGTAATACACAGAAACTCATGGGCCAGAAGTCCTGAAAATGTACTACGTAATTACAAGTGTCTCATAAATAACACATAAATATGGAGTAAATGCCTCAGTCTTTCTTTTAAGAAATTTCCACTCAAAATTGTTTAAATATTAGACTGTAGAGTCTTCTCTGGTAGAGCTTGCCAATAGCTGGCAGGCATTTCCAACTATGTTTAGCATATGACTTTTATTTGAAAAATCAACATAATCCAGCCTGTGAAAAAAATGAGGAAGGCATCAGTCACCTTAACCATATGGGTATACCCTGCTGTAGTGTGGGAAATTCCTATGAGGAGCGCTCTTAGAAGTGTTCTTGGAAATGAGGTGATTGATGTTAATTAATGGCTTCAGTGTTCAAGGCAGAAGAAACTTCTTTTGCACATACGATTAACCTTTGCATTGTTCACAAAACTGTGCCAGCAGTTGGAAATACTGGTGCTGGAAGAACATTTCAACACTTGGGAAGGGAGAGCATGTACCCAATAGGTCAGAAAATAAACATACCACAGCATGTTAAATGAGCAGCCTTGTTTTTTTAAGCAACAGATCAATACATGAAGATGACTCACTTCAATCAGTTTTGTATGGTCTATAACATAGAATCATCATAGAATCAAAAAATGCTTAAGGTTGGAAGGGACCTCTAGAGATCATCTAGCCCAACCCCCCTGCACACGCAGAGTCACCTAGAGCATGTGACACAGGACTGTGTCCAAGCGGGTTTTGAAGATCTCCAGAGAAGGAGACTCCACAAACTCTCTTGGCAACCTGTTCTCTTGGCTCTCTTGGCTCTGTCACTCCCACTGTTAAGATATTTTTCCTTAAGTTCCTGTGGAACTTTTGATGCTTGAGTTTCTGGCTGTTTCCTCTAGTTCTATCAGTGGCCACCACTGAAAAGAGGCCAGCACCATCCTCCTCACTCCCTCCCTTGAGGTACTTACTTACACTGCTTAGATCCCCTCTCAGCCTTCTCTTCTCCAGGCTGAACAGGCCCAGCTCCCTCAGCCTCTCCTTATAGGGCAGATGTTCCAGGCCCCTGATCATCCTTGTAGCCCTGCACTGGACTCCCTCCAGCAGTTCCACATCCCTCTTGTACTGGGGGGCCCAGAACTGGACACAGTGCTCCAGATGTGGCCTCACCAGGGCTGAGTAGAGGGGCAGGATCAGCTCCCTCGACCTGCTGGAGACGCTCTTCTTAATGCACTCCGGGATCCCATTGGCCTTCTTGGCCATGAGGGCACACTGCTCTGCTGCCTCATGGTCAACTTGTCGTCCACCACGACGCCCAGGTCCCTCTCTGCAGAGCTGCTCTCCAGAAGGTCAGTCCCCAGCCTGTCCTGGTGTCTGGGGTTATTCCTCCCCAGGTGCAGGACCTTGCACTTGGCCTTGTTGAATTGCATGAGGTTTTTCACTGCCCAGTTGCCCAGTCTGTTCAGGTCCCTCTGGATGGCAGCGCAGCCCTCTGGGGTATCAGCTACTCCTCCCAGCTTGGTATCATCAGCAATCTTGCTGAGGGAGCACTCTGTGCCTTCATCCAGGTCATTGATGAATAAATTGAACAGGACTGGACCAAGGACTGACCCCTGGGGGACACCTCTACCCACAGGCCTCCAACTAGACTCCGCACCGCTGATCATCACCCTCTGAGCTCTGCCATCCAGCCGGTTCCTGATCCACCTCACTGTGCACTCATCTATCCCACACTTCGGGAGCTTGCCCAGGAGGATGTTGTGAGGGACGGTGTCAAAAGTCTTGGTGAAGTCAAGATAGACGACATCCACTGCTCTCCCCTCATCTATGCAGCTGGTCATTCCGTCATAGAAGGCTATCAGATTAGTCAAGCAAGATTTCCCCTTGGTGAATCCATGCTGACTACTCTTGAGCACTTTCTTGTCCTCCATGTACCCGGAGACAACGGCCAGTATGAGTCGTTCCATCACTTTTCCAGGGACTGAGGTGAGGCTCACTGGCCTCTAGTTACCTGGGTCCTCCTTCTTGCCTTTTTTGAAGACTGGCGTGACATTGGCCTTCTTCCAGTCCTCTGGCACCTCCCCCGTTCCCCAGGATCTTTCAAAGATGATGGAGAGTGGCTTAGCTATGACCTCTGCCAGCTCCCGCAGCACTCTGGGGTGCATCCCATCAGGGCCCATGGATTTGTGGGTATTGAGTTTCCTTAGGTGCTCTCTGACCCAATCTTCCTCTACCCAGGGCGAGTCTTCCTCTCTCCAGGCTTCTTCTCTTGTCGCTAGGGCCTGGGCTCTCTAAAGGGCTGCCCTTGGTAAACACCGAAGCAAAGAAGGCATTGAGCAACTCTGCTTTTTCTGTGTTATTCGTAACCAGGGCACTATCCGTTCACCAGCAGGCCCACGTTTTCCCTGATCTTCTTTTTGATGTTAATATATTTGAAGAAGTTTTTCTTGTTATTTTTAACATCCCTTGCCAGATATTGCATTCCAAACGTGCCTTAGCTTTCCTTGTTGCATCTCTGCATTCCCTTACTACCCTCCTGTATTTCTCCCAGGGGGCCTGTCCTTTTTTCCACATTCCGTATACCGCTGCCTTCTGCTTGAGCATTGCCACAAGCTCCTTGCTCATCCACGCAGGTCCCCTGCCCCCTCTGCCTGACTTCTTACACACAGGGATGCACTGTTGCTGGGCGTGGAGGAAGTGTCGCTTGAAAACTAACCAGCTTTCTTGGGCCCCCCTTCCTTCTAGAGCTCTAGCCCATGAGATTCTTCCGAGGAGGTCTCTGAAGAGGCTAAAGTTGGCCCTCCTGAAGTCCATCATTGCAAGGCTACTTACAGCCCTGCCACCTTCTCGTTGGATCCTGAACTCCACCAACTCATGGTCGCTGCAGCCAAGGCTATCCCCCACCTTCACATCTCCTACAAGTCCTTCCCTATTTGTTAGCAAGAGGTCCAGTAGCCCACCTCTCCTCATTGGCTCCTCCACAACCTGCATCAAAAAGTTATCGTCAACGCTCTGCAGGAACCTCCAGGACTGTTTGTGCCTGACTGTGTTGTCCTTCCAGTTGATGTCAGGGTAGTTGAAGTCCCCCATGAGAACCAGGGCCTGTGACCGTGAGGCAATATCCAGCTGACTATAGAAGGCCTCATCAACCTCCTTGTCCTGGTCAGGTGGCCTGTAGCAGACACCCACCACAGTGTCTCCCACATTAGTCTGCCCTTTAACCCTTACCCACGAACTCTCAACTCGCTCATCATTCACCCCTAGGTTGAGCTCCATGCATTCCAGTTGCTCTCATACATAAAGAGCAACTCCACCACCTCGCCTTCCCAGCCTGCCCTTCCTAAAGAGCACATAGCCTTCCATGGCAGCACTCCAGTAGCTTCATTAGAAGTCCATGTTTCATTAGAACTAGGAAGTTCTAATATGTACAGGAATATTCTGGTAAAATAGCTTTTTAAGACCAACCGAAGTAAAGCCATCTCTCAACGTATTAAATATAATTGCCCCATAGCTGTTTTTTTTTTTTTTAATTAAAACAAAATGCCGAAAAAATGTTTTTTGGGGGGGAGATAATTAAGGCATTCATTCATAAGTTTCTGCTGTTTTCTGATTTTTTGCATTTGATCATATTTTTATAGAAGCAAACAATTTGAATTTCAAACATTCCTTAAAAAATGAAACTGTGTTCAAATAAAAGTAGGCACCAAACTTTTCCAAGTTCTGATTTTCGGAAATGGTATAGCTAGTCTGTAGGGAAGTGAAAATATTTATTAAGGAGTTGCTGAGATTGCTTAATAATGTCCTTAGTCTCACCACCACTGATCCATTTACCTCTCCTAATTAATCTAAGTTTATATACTAGCATCTTTTCTGAAATAGTTTCTGAGTTCACTGTACAGAAAAGCTTTACAAAGTTGTTTTTAAATCTGATACTTCACTTTTGTCCTGTATGGCTATCAGCTCCTTAAACCAAGTAGAAGTTGTTTCTAAACAGAAAGGTGATCCCTCTCTACCCTTTCAGCAGTTGCCCTGTTTCTGCTTCATAGGTGAATGGCAGGAAGGACACTTATTGCCATCTTGCTATGTGACACAATGTACATGCACACTCTCTAAAACTCATCAAGCAAGAGCTGGAAATAAAGGAGGCTAAAAAGGACAAGTTCAACAGCATGTGGGCTTGTGTTGCATTCAGGACTATCACTGAACAAGAAGTGAATGACACGCAGAGGTCCACATTCCACCTCTGCCAGGTGCCAGGACCATGGCATGCCAGGACCATGAATCTCTTCTAGCCCAGATCACGGGATGAAGCTGGTGCCTCTGCTGATCAGGGTCAGAGCATGCAACTCCGTGAAGCACTGCTCTAACAGTTTCCTGAACTACAGGGGGAAGAATAATATTAGAAATAGTACTGAATACCTTTTCTTTTATTTCTGTCTAATCTTCATCACCTGAAGTATTCTGATGCATTAGCAGATTATTGAGTGCTAAACCTCTAGTAAATGGAGGTCATCTCTTCAAATCCTTGTGTACAAAATATGCTTTGTCAGGCATTCCATTAATCCAAATCCCTTAAACTGCAATAAGCTTAGGTTTATTCCTAATGTAAGGGGAAAAAATACTAAAATTGTTTTTTCTGGATGTGAGCATTAAAGGGAAGTCAAAGAATGAAATTCGTTTGAAGTTCGTGTGAATAACAATTACAGCACCAATTTTAATCATATTTTTAAGCCCATTTACATGGAAAATGAATTTATAACAAGTTGTTGAATCTCAGAGGATATAATAAATGATTGATTTCCGTATGGTTTTTGCATGTTTTCTCACCCTTCTTTGCCTTCTATATATAAAACTCATAATGTAGATCCCCTAATAACTTACAGAAATTGTAATTCTGTGAAAGAAAATATTAAGTGTTGTGCCCTACATAGATATCAAAGGAAAACATTTTGTAAAAAATTGTCTTCCTGTTCTAGAGAAAGAACAAAGAATAGTCCTAATAATTCATGGAAATGTCCCCTCAAAGCAGATTTTTTTAGCCATTCAAGTGGAAGCTGAGATCAAAAGGTGAGCTGCACGCATTACGGGCAGATGTTGAGTCGGCAGCTCTCGCTTAGGCTAACAAAGATGTATTCATGAGCACGGGATGAAAAGGCCATTTTGCACATGATTAAAATCTGTGGCAGTCGATAGCTCTCCTCATAAATAAGGACTCCCCCTCAGGCTGCATGGCCAACAGCTGGACCCATACAAAATAAATTTTGGAATGTCCTTCCAGAGTTCTGTAACATCATCCTGAATGAAGGCTTCTGCAGATACTGCTTTCTGTTTAATTAGCCCTACTGAGACCTAGAGTATATTAACCCAGGCAGAGCACCGTGTTAATGTGCTGCCTTGTGATATGCAGGCGTACCACTGAGGGGAGAAAAAAAATCTCTCTTTTCCCTAAAACTAAACTCTCTGAGCTACTCGTTTTCCATCATGAATTATAAATAAGAATGACCAAGGAAGATAATGTGCTCAGAGAAAGACTGAATCCTTTTGGTGGAGGTGAGGGCAGGAGCATTTGCTCTTTTCCTCAAATCCAAAAGGCCATAAAAGGGGAAGGGCATTACAGTACAATTCATTTACATTTCATTGAAAAAAAGCATCTTTATGTTATTTTTGATTCTATTTGTGCTTGAAAATGATGATTTGCATACACTTGTTAAACCAGGAGTTGCTTATTTATCTATATTTGGTAGTTTTAAGGAACACAGCAGGTCAGAGCCCTGCTCTGCTAAGCGCTATTTAAACTGATAGCAAATGACATTCCCCTCCCTGAAGTCGTTAGCCTCTAAAATAAATGTTAATAGAATAACCTTCTAAATACAATTTATGTGCAACAACTCAAAGCATTCTATTCTGAGAGAGACATATGGGAAGGGAAAGATCACTAATAAGGTTATGTCTACACAGAAGGCTGCAGGAAGAGACATGTTTTCCCTGCTCGTGCTCTCAGCTAGATGTTAGCCAGCTCTGGTCTGGAAGTAACCACACCATGGGAACATAGTACGGTGATGCCAGTAAAACTCTTCAATTTTTAGCAGACTTATTGACCCTGGAACTTCTGCATTTATCCAATGCAACATCTGGAACAAACCCACTGTGCGCATTGATAAGGACCAATTTAGGAGCTATGCATGTAAAGGTAGACCATCACAAAAAGATTTCCTCAATGCTGTTTTAACAAGAAACTTCTTACTGAACCAGGAACCTTGTACCTGTTAGGGAAGTACCTGAAGATCCCCAGGCTATCTAGCCCTGTCTTCCAAGTTCTCCTTAGCAGAATGGGCAGATGAGACAAATAAGACCTCAGAAATGGACAACAAAGTAGACTTTTTTTTGGCCTGAGTTGTGCTTTTAGAAGGATACGTTGCTTGGATACCATACTGTATGGAAACTATATTTTATTTGGTCTAGATACAGGCAAGGGCTTAAAATTATGATAAATGTCAGAATAATCGAAGTTGGGACTGTGCAATACCATGTCTTTCTATTCTAGGAGACTGAAGAGTGGATGGCTCATTAGGACAAGTTGCAGTGTCTGAGGCTCTCCACTACCATCCCTTGTCCTCCAACTCTGATCGCAGACAGAAGAAAAAAAAAGTGAAAAAAAAAAAAGAAAAGCCCAGAAAATGTTCAACAGGTAGAAGAAAGCAGGTGGGCTCCACAGTATCCTGTGGAGATCAAACACTGAAGAAACCCGTTATGAAGATAGGAGATTGCAAAAAAATTTTGCTCCCATGGGGTTCACCAGTGAAGTTCCATATGATTATTATTGAAAAATGTAGTGAAATGAAATCTAAAGTGACCTAACTTTACTTAATTACAAACCTGTTTGAACAGCCTAAGATCAAAACTAATTCCAACCTTGTAGTTCACTGGGTTAGTGTCCTGCTTCAGTTAGAAAAGAGCAGAGAGGGATGCTGGGGGAAAAAAAGAAAAGTAGTTTTGATGGGAAAGCAATACAGTTTATACAGGTCAGATACTTCTCCTCCTCCTTTGCTCTTGTTCCCACAAAATAAGGAACATGCATGTTTAGACAGAAGCAGATGCGGGGCAACCCTGAGTGCAGAAGAAGAAAGAAAGACGGAAAGGAAAGCACAAACAGTCGGCTTGCCCTTCTCTTTCCCAGGTTCCTCCTACGCTTAACTCATCATCCAAGTCTAAAGTTCTGCCTTTGGAAAATGACAGATCTCGTTACTACTTTGGGGAGTATAGCTCTCTCTTTCCTATAACTTTTCCTCCTACTTTCCTCTTTACTCTCCTCTTTCTCTCCCATCTCTGAGGACAGGGAGTTTGCCTAGATGAGTGTCAGCATGACAGCAGGTTAAGATTGCCTTAGGAACATTTAATATTTTTCTAGTAGTGGCAGGCTCTCCTCTGTCCGAAATGTCCCTGCTCGCTTGAGCTACAAGGAAAAGAAAGACCCAAGAAGGGATCTACAGGATATGTATATAAAGCCAAGAATTTAATCCTGATTTAAGGGCAGAAAAACAGATGGATGTGATTCCATTAGGTTCAGCAGTAGAAAGCCTAGCGCTTAGACATGCGGAAAGAAACCTATGCAATCCCTTTGTGCTAGCACTCTTTTGGGCAGTGTTGTGGAACTCACTAAAAGGAAGTGGGGAACATCACAACTGTTTTTTGTGAGAAATATTAGGATATGTTCCCCACACAGTAAAAGATGATCATTCTCTTGCATATGTTTGCTTGTCTGGTGCATGTCAACATATGAGGAAAAATATTTAAACATAAAATTCAAGGTCGACAAGTAATGCAACCACAGAGAAATCATTACTCATTTTCACTGTTCTGCAAAGTCAGCCATAAGATTATTATCTAGAAGATCTTTTGTAGGTATCTACATCTAAGTACCTACATTCTGCTGAGGTAGATGTTGTTGTGTTCTCGGGTTTATAAGTTTAAATTTCTTCTTTAGACACTTAGCCAAATTAGGCTGTAAATTTGCTCAATTTTCAAAAATGTATATCTAAACTTTAACTTTCATGTCACCACAAAACTCAGGGGTTCAAAGAAGCCATTAAACCTTTTAGGCACTACTGACCTTTTAGCAGACATGATGAATGCTATAAACCATATTAAAACTATAAGCCAGAGTTACATATTTATTTTTAAATGGCCATATTCAGTTTAAACAATTGATGACATCAATACAAAATGAAAAATGTTACATGTCATTTTCACTTGAGCTGCGTTGCATCAAAAAAAGAAAATGGCTAAAGAGAGCAAGGAGATACCTTAATACTTTAAAATACCTTAATCTGTATTTGTTGCTGACTTAACATGCTGCACCATACGACTGAACTTTCATTGTTCTTTGATGTTTTGTACAAAACAGGGTTTTTTCAAGGCCGGATACATTTAGTTAGATAGCCATAGTTCTTGCATATGATAAAATGTTTTGTTTATTTGTTTGTTTGCTTTGTTTTGTTTTTCTGTAATACAGCTAATCCATTAAGGCAGTTATGACAGAAGGTTTGCCCTCAGCATTAAGGACAAAGAGAGACTTCACTCCATATTGCCCATGAGATTAGATTGAGAAATCCCAGAACAACTACATACTTACACATATGTTTAAACATATGAAGTACATATTTATATATATATATACACACACACTTGCAAACTTGCAAACTTTTACACATATCCTGACATATATATATGTGTGTGTATATATATATATATGTATATATTTATATGCACATACACACACACTCTAACACATTTGGAGTGCAGATTCTGACTTATCCTTTCCAGTGCAATCCAGGCTAATGTAATTTCAGCATGACGTTTGTGGGACAAAGGATGAGTCAAAACAGTGTTTGCTTAATATAGGGTTCATTAAGTAGTCTCAGTCACTAGTTAAGGATACTGAACAAGTGATTTTCTTAAGCTGACACTGAGGTTTCAATTAAATGTCTGGTCTTTGAATAATTTTGCACAAATATGTCACCAAACGAAATATTATTCAAAGGAACTTTCTGGTATCTTTTTTTCCTCTCTTTCTATGAGAGGTCAGAACAATAACAGATAATAACTAGCAGTCTCCATGTATCACAAACATTATGGCACTGAATTTAACTCTCCTTCAGAAGTAGGTATTGTTATCTCAAATATCAAAGTACTGAAGAAATATTGAAGAAATATTAAAGGATGAACATGCCATATGGAGAAGAGTAAAGGCAAATATCTCACATCATCTATTTTTCTCTACCTAGTCAACTCTTTTCAGAGGTGACAGCACCTCCTGTTACCTCTGAGTGTCACAGACTTTAAAAAATAACCTAGTTTGCATGACGAGTCTAAAATATAGATTAAGGTGCTGAACTTTAGGCTTCTAGTACAGTTGCCAGATGACTTATTCCAAGTTAGAGCAGAAAGAGAGCGAGCAGCAGATGAGAAGCCCAGAGAGAAACAGTCTAATTTGCACCCCTGCGCTTCCACCTTCAGACCATTTTTTTTTCTCCTGGTCTCTGACACACAGAATTGCAAATACTTGTCCATTTTAAAATTCTGAGGAAGTAAAATGAATTTATATTTGCAAGTGAAATATAGGTGAATATTTTAGAAGCCTATCTGTGATAAAAGAGCTTTATTAACAGTTCTGCAATATGTACACACAATAAGAAAGTCACCTTCAACAAGACAACTTGCTTAAAATCATACTGGCTAACACACTATAAAAATAGAAGATTTTCTATTCTTCACTACTTTACTTCTCTCTCTCTTGCTCTTATTCCCTTTTTTATATGGAAATCACGTTATAATCAATAGGCAATGACATTTCCACAGTCACATGTGCACAGAATATGTTCGAAGCATACAGAAGAAAAGCTCATGACACATCAGATACTCTAAACACAGAAATAGCTTAGTATCAAAATAGTGAAAATAGGCTCAATTCTCACATTTGTTACGTAAATTTTTAGCTATGCTAAAAACTGCAAGCTAACTGGCTGTCCAAAGTCATCTAAAGTGTGGGTTAAGAGCCCTACTAAAGAGAGCCCTTCTAAAGGATTGAGAGGCCTTCTGGCTCAGAAGCTCAGAAACAGAGCACATCAAGGGGCACCTCAGCACTTGCTGTAAACATCTGTATTTGAGGATTTATGACCATCATTTTCTAGCTATTCCAAACTTTTAAATAGCCCCTGGAAAGAAAGAATGCATGTCTAACATTTTTTTCTGACGTAATGTAGCGATTGTCTCTCCTTACTCAGATCTGTAGTTTTCCTCTGTGTTGTCCTACGTCCCACATCAAATCCAGCAGACATAAAGATCACTGACTCTGTATCCCAACTTCATACATTTTCTTGAAACAGTACAAACTGCTTTAGTTGTAGTTTAGAAGGGAGAGAACATTTAGAGTTATAAAGAGTCTTGGTCAAAGGTAACAAACAGGAAGAATAAAGTAATTTGACCTTAAGTCTTTGAGGGATGGAAACACTTAAAATGAGCATTTTTTTGAACTTCTCACTTCCTTCTCAGTTTGTTTCTGCACTAATACAAAATAAGTGAGTATTTATAGGATTGTTTCACTCAACTACTCAAGAACTGAAAACTAAGGTTATCAGGATATGCATTTTAAAGATCAGCAACTGCGACAGTTTTCCAGTGATATTCGAGAAACTTATATGCTATTTCAAGTTCCACTTTTCTGAGTATGGAAGTTCTTCTTTTGTGCTCAAAGGGCTTCCCTTTGAGAAGAAGGGCTTCTTCTTTTGTGCTCAGCTTAATTAATGCTGGAGATTTCACCCTATTGTATGACCTTTTTTTGTATGAATTCAGAACTAATACTGCTGCCCTGCTTATACCTTTTGCTGACTGCCACCTACACACGTAACACCATCACGGTGCATCCCTGCTGCAATCCATACAGTAGCAGGGCATTTTTCTCTGGCAAAAAGGAAGTCTGTCTATTCTTAGTGGCTAGATTAAGCTGGATGTTCTGACCCTTCCTTACAGTGACTTAGCACCAGCCGAGAGAGCTGAGTGAAGTAGTCTTTGAGGTAAACTTCACAGAATAAAAAGGGTTTTTTTTTTTCCATCACTTCTTCTCATTAATTTTCCTGGACGACTTAGATTCTAGTTGCTTCTTTGAAGGATGCTTGATTTAGGGGACTTAGCAGTGAAATAAGTCCTGTAGCTTCTTGCAGAAGTTCTATTTAACATCAGACTTATGCCTAGAAAGGAATACCTAAAACCCACTAATAGCTGGACAGAGAGAAGATTGGTCTTCCACTATCTTTTAATTTAGGTCTCCATTCACCATTCCTCAACTATAGTAAACCCTCAACTAGAGTAAACCCTAAGGGGTCAAACAGATTTTTTCTTCATTCTTAATGTATTTTTCAGGCCAAGTCAGTGTACTGAGAACTCTCAGAAACCCATCTGATTTCTACTGCAGTAGACAAATTTTTTGCAGCAAGCAAAAACTTGACAAAAAAATGTCAAGTGACACTGACAAAATACCGGTGAAGGGAACATGAGTTATGGTATAAGCCTATAGCACCTGTAGTCAGTGGGATACCTCTGTGAATCTAGTGCTAACCAATAATAAAGCTCATGGCATTAACATCAAACAGTTTTCTCACATCTTTGTATGCACATCAGGAGTTAAATTGTTTTAATTTATGTGATTACTCTATGAAAAAATGATACTGTAAATATCTCTGTAACTCCTTCACTATTTGTGTTTGATATCAGCTAATAAGTTCAATCCCTCCTCCTCTTACCATTGAATATGGAGAACTAAAATCAAAAAAGCTCATACTGAAAAGTTCCCAAACTTTTCAAAAACTAGGATTTCTTAAGTACCAGTGAGGGGATAGCCGTAAAGTAAAGGTATTGCGTAGGTGAGAACTTGTGTGGAGACAGTTACTGTCTAGAAAAAGAATAGTGCTTTTGATCCCAAACCAGTTTTAAAATACACAAATATGAGCATATTTTTTACTTGTTTTGTATTACTTTGTATTTTGTAACATATTTACAAAATTATATTTTATTATATTAATAAAGAATTATTTTTGTGGAGTATATGTTTTTTTCCTTTCATTTGGCCTTCTTGATCATCTACAGATGTATTTCTGATTTCTCCCACACTAAGGAGTCACTCCTAAAAGGTTTCATTGCACAGTGGTAGCTCTTCCTGGTTCTAAACTGTCTCTGATCCATGTAACTCCTCCCCATAGAGAGGAGCAGAATGGAGACACCGTGGTCAGACTTTGTTGGCTTCCCTGCAGAGGTGGTAATCTGATGGTGCTATGCAGCTGATGAGTGAATGGAGGGTGGTGCATAGTGAAAAACACCGTGGCCAAACTGTTGCATTCCCTGAGGAGGTGGCAATCTGGTCCTACCATGCAGCTGATAAGCCACACAGTACACTAAGATGTCTGGTGCTGGGCCAGCAATTGATGGCAGATCAGTCCCTTCTGATGGACTTTGCTCAAACTTCTCCTCTTTCTAATCTCATTAGAATACCAATACACAACCCCACCCTAGAAGTTACCCACTTCCAAGGAATGACCACTTCTCAATGAGCATGCTGTCTAGATTTTCAATTAACTCATGAAACTTTTTAAACCAATCAATAATGAAAGTAAGTATGGCTAGAGTCACTCAAGCTCCACCTGAATGTAAAAGAAAATATACAAAAGGCGAACTAAGGAGGGATATAGTAGGAAGAGGAACTGGAGAAGAGATAAAGAAGGAAGAATGGAGAGGAAAGACTCAATCATAACTTCTGGATCAGTTGACGGGCTGAACCCCTTTCCTCCCCTCTAGTCAGGATGCCACCTGAGGAGACTCTTTGAGATTGAGAGCCCTCTCCCATCTTCTGGGGTGAGTGATGATTGCACTAGCTAAGAAACCTACACTGTAGTAGAGAATTTCCTGTACTGACATTCGAAACCTGTTCTCTAAATGTTGCATTTGAATAAATCATGTTATTTCTGAACTCAACTACTTGTTTTCAAGGCCATCAGTCGGCGGGCTGTTTGTGAACCTGATATTGCCAGAGTTGGGCCTATAGCTGATTGTACTATTTGTGAACTCGATTCACTCTTTTGAAGGCAATCAGACGTACAGTTGACACTGTTTGTGAATCTGGTACTGCCAGAGCCAGGTGCATAACTACCACAGTATTTATTATCCTATTAAGAGATGAGTCCAGCAGCCTCCAGTCCCTCTAACATTTGAAGATCTGTTGGAACGCAAGGGGATTCATCTCTTAGCAAATTTGCCCACCCTGTCATGAAACTGCAACAGAATCAACAAGAGACTGAGCAAGATATTGACCCAGAGATGGCTGGGAGAAGGCTATATGCACTGACTGGCAGGAAAAAAAAAAAAAAAAAAAAAGATCTTTATTAACAAGGAGTCCATGGAGATCTACTGAAAACTCTAAAGAATAAACTTTGCCATCTACAAAAAAAAAAAAAAAAAAAAAAAGCAGAACAACTTCTTAATACTGAGAAACTTAATGAAAAAATGAGAATATTAGTTTAATTTTTGTTGTTGTTGTTTTGTTTCAGTTTCTCCCACACTAGGCAAGATAATGTGATATCTATGTCAACACTATGTCCTCAGTTTCACTTTCTGATGATGCTCTGGAATGACAGCTTAAGTGCATTTCTAAAGACTTCGTACAGACTGATTTTCGGGGTAAAACATCAATTTTAATTACAGCTCTCACAATGTTATAATGAGGATATTTTTCTTAACTTGAGATCTTACTGAAGGGACCCTTTTGGTGACTTTATTCACCAACCAAGGTGGTTCTCCTGATCTTTCACTACAAGCTCTGATAAGCACTGCCTATAAGAAGCTGATTGATTCAGATGAGTACAATCATAAATCAACTGCAAAAACAAGCTACAACTTGGCAGGATTTAAATGAGGCTCACTAAAGAAAGATAATGATAGATAGAAGGCAAAGATAACAATAGTTCTCCAACAATGTTACCAAAGGACTTGACTTAAAAATCATCGAAGCATGCAAAGAGCCCTTACATCTACCCATTGCAATACAAAGTGCTTATAAAGATAATACCTTGCATTTTGATGACTTACTAATTGAAGAATCCCTTCATCCTTTAAGAATACGTATTACAGCTTGATTCTGTGTGTCTCATGAAATAACAGGTGCCTGAGGACAGTTACTTAACAGAAACTCTTTTTTAATCTCACCTCACTTTTAAATGACAAAGCTGACACAATTGTAATGTACTCAAATGTTATAATTTTATAAGAGTTTTTCATCCACTAGTATGACCAATTGTTTATCAGCACATAATAATTTTAGTCTAAGTATGAACTCAGCCAGCTAGCTGATTGCATTTCCTCAGCATGTCTAATCATATATATATATATATATATTTTAAGTTGCACATGTTTCATGATGTGGCACTAATTGTTCTGAAATTGCTTCATTTTAATTGCTGGCATTTCTGTTTTAAGGTTAAGCAGAATTCCATTTCCATTAGCACAAATAGCAGCTGTGTAGAAGACAATAAAACATCTCACCTAAATTATGTGCGAAAAAATTAACCTGAAGAAAGACAACATAATTATAACAAAATAAGATTTATGAGATGCTTTAACTTCATGTCGTATTGCAACATACAAATTGTGCCTGATTTAGTGTTCCAGCTAAATATTATTATTATTGTTGTTGTTATTCAGAAGTTAAATACATTAACAACAGAAAAAAAAAAAAACCAAACCAAGAATCCATTCTTGGATACCTGATTGAAAAAAATATATTATTGAAACCGATAAGTAGTAATAAGAAAAGAACATTCTGATTGGTTTTATTTCTGTGCCCTTTTGAATTATGTTTTCCCTCTGTGGATACTCTGGATGTGAAAGCATATTTCCTGTTTCTCTTGTAATGAAAAAATAAGTTATATAAGTAAGAAAGGGAAGTAAGATTTTTAACACAGTTTTTGATCTCCAGGCTTGAAATGTTGAACATCTGGCAATCATCCATAGTTACACAGACAGAACTTCTCTTGGAATTGTATTTTAACTATATTAAATCACTCCAATGTTAGATCAGTTTTATTATATATCTTTAATTTGTGTATGTATATTTATAGTATTAGAGGTATTACAGTTGGCTGGAAATCTTTAGACAGCTCTCCAGATTATGTAGCTTCATCAAAATCAAAACTTTATACAGCCTATTACTCAGATTGAGTGTGTTGTAAAAGAAAAATATAAAACAAAACATTTTAGTAGGATCACTACTTTTTTCAACACACAGAGGAGTGAAATGTTTTGACATTTTCCCTCATTTTTTAAGATATCTTTTAAAAAAATTATTGGATTTTTCAAAATAAGTCAGAACTGATAATTTATCACCCTAAAATAAAAATGCTTAAGTGAAAATTAGGAAGTTTTTGGTATGCCCCATTACAAATGAAAACGGGTTTTGTATTTTAAAATAGTCCGTAAAATGGAAACAACTTCCACCCGTTTTGCCTTGGAATACAAGACATGAATCCAGTATTAAGACTGGATTGCATTGCAAAGCTCATTAAAAATAAGCATTACACTTCCATTAGGCCAGAATAGGAAGAAAAGCATTTTGGGAGGAGTGAATATATAAGACAATCCAAATAGAGTGATATGTTTGTTGTTGACCTAATTTTATTTCCCTTTCAAGAATAGTATCTGATACACAAAACATATTTAGTTACCATTTGAGCTTGTATTGTTTTAAAGGGAAGAGGAAGAAGACAACTGGTAGCAACTTCAAACTGTTTTTCCTGAGCCTATAGGAACACAGGAATATTTCCATTTCTGAGCTGCTCTTCCAAAATCTGTAATCCAGTTACACTTCAGTCTCAAACACTTGAGACAATATAAAAAGGGCTTCTACAAACAGTAATCTGAGGGGCTTCCCATTGCTCTTTCCAGATGTTCATCTTTTTTTTTTTTCCAACAGATTTTGTTCTCTTCCACAACACAAAATAGAAGGATGAATGAACATGAAGTTTCTAGTATTTCTTGCTACAGAAATGCTTATTTCTGGATGTAGTGTGCCAGTCACATAATGAGGGGAAGATGCCCCAAAATATAGCACTTAAGAAAGTTCATCTCACTCTTATAAATTGTTATATGTAAACTGTAGTGTTTTATTTAGCACATCACTGAACTGTTTGAGAGGGAAAACATTTCTCAACTTTAGAGTTAAGACATAACCAATTGTAAATATTAGTATCCTTTTCCTTTGAGTCATTCATAATCAAAAGCATACAAGTCCAAAAGCATAGTGATGTGGATTTGTTTGTTTGTTTTTTTCAAAAGAAAACATAAGGAAGGGGTCAGCAGGAAACTTACCATACTCTGTTCTCAGTTTCCTTTCATTAAAAATGAATGCTTTCTCACTTTGGGGGCCAAGGGGATAAATCAGAGGGATGAATTTGACATTACACATAAACAGATTTCTAACTTGCACTTGGAAAGTGGCTCCCTGTGTAGCAGAGAACTAAAGCAATGTAAAATTTTAATGTGCACATGCTGGTGCCTTTCAGTAAAGTGCAGGTGGGAGCTGCCTTGCTAAGAATAATAAAGGTTGGGGTTCAGAGTCGTATTTAATCAAAATTAACGTCAGTGCATGATTTTAGCATGTTGGACATCTGAAAGATGGGGCAAAGTTCAAACTATTTCTATTTCATTTTGGAGGATAAAAAGATGAGAGTACATTAGGCATAAAAAAAGGTTTATTCATTTGGGTTATCTATTGAACAGCCACTGATCATGAACGTCAACTTTATGCTACTATTCCCGAAGAGGGTGTCCAAGAGAATCCTGCAAGAGAAGAGCATGAAGAATATAGCTGAAAATACAGGGTGTGTGTCAATACACTAATAATAGTGAGATAGAATTTTCCTTTTTCTTTTATTTGATTTTAAAGTCTTAAGTCACCATTAAGTCACCATTAAGAATAAGAAAAGACATAGCTGTGTTATTCCAAATGCCATTATGGAACTGAATGAAATTTTATGTATTCTGAGGTTCCACTAAGCAAAAATAAATTCATGACAATGTTCCTTTTGTCAACCAAATAGAAGAACTCAAATGTTTTATGAGCATCTGCTTGACTTTTCAAATTGCTGCACTTTTAGCATTGTGAAGAAATACGTTAGTAACGCCTGCTTACATATAAGTTAGGTAAAAATTGAAGTCTTTTCAACAAGAAACAATAAATAGAAATATTCTACACACCTACGTAGTGTCACATATCACTTTTTTGACTGGGGCCCTGTGGAACTCTGTGGTGCTTGGGTTTCCTCTTTCCTGAATTATTTGAAATAGAGAAATAAGATGGAATCAATATTATTGAAGTTAGGTACTGAATTGTTCAAAATCTGTTACAGAAAGATAAAAATGGTATTATTTCTTTTCTGCCATGCAACTTATGAAACATGCAGTAATTTTTGGAAAATATAGCTTTATAATGTAACAGTTATTTTAAGTCAGACCAAAGATGCCTAATTCTCAGTTTCCTGCCTCTAAAACCAGTTTAAACAAATTGCTTTAGGAAGAATGAGATAGGGCAAGTACATATCATACCTCCTTATAACTTAACTTGCTTCCACTCCAACAATCTTCAATACAGAAAATTGCCTGAGTCACTTAGGAACCCATTTCTTTTGCAGCCGTGTGTGGATGCCTATGATTCAAACTGGTTTCTCTTCCACGAGCTTGTCCAGCCTGTCCTTGCATTCATTCACATACAGTTTAAGCCTCTGCAATAATTTTCATCAGAGAGCACTACCTGGTATCTGTTCAATTAGGAGTCACCTTCTTTGCTTGTTTCTTGTATTAGAGGCAGTGAGAAAAATCATTTCACTCTATGACACGATGAATGATTTTGCCTCCTGAATTCCTACTCACCCAGTCAGAGTTTACTCAGTCAGTCCCAACACAAAAGCTGCTCTGCACCGTTGAACTTCCTTACTCTCCTTTCCTGAAGTTTCCCCTTTTCTATTACATCATTTTTTTTGAGATGAGGCATACATTATTCAAGATGGCAAAAATGAAAGTTGTCTGTTTTTTTTCTCTGAATCTTTCTTAACAACTCCCAATATTTCACTTGTTTTTTTTTTTTTTTTTCATCACAAAGCAATTCTGATAATGGATCTGACATTTTGGGGAAATATATGGTGCTTAGCATGTGTAAATACACATTTAAAAATTATCTCCATTCTATGCTAAAATTTAGATTTGCTTTGAACAACGCATTACTCTACCTTAGACATCATATTGTAAGACTATCTTGACATTTGAGCACCACATTTCCAGTGAATTTCTCCTTACTAATCCCTCTCAGAGGGGAAACAAAAGATATAGATAAGAGGTGAGTCATAGTGTATATAAGGACAATGCAAGATCAACACTAGATTTTTAATCTGCTGCCATGTAACATGTGGCATTTTATGTGCACAACATTATTTCCTAGCCCATCTAGAACCTCAACAAGCTTGCCAGTGCTAAATGTCTATGTTATTTTTAAGTTTTATGGAGTTACACAAATTATATGCTGCTGTACCTGCAAAAAAGTCTGCAAAACATGGCCAGGTTGCAATGAGCTTTTACATAGTATTTCAACCTTTATAACAGCTGTCATGCAATGTAGTATAGGTAGATCATCATCTCCTTCCAACAGTCCAGACCTACCTAAGCTCCCGTCTTCAACACTACTGTCAAATTATAAAGAAGTGATGAACACAGTATCCTTCAAAGATTGCCCATGTGAGATTCTCCCCAAGTCATTTCTGACACAATACTGCCCTATGCCCCTATAGATCGCTTTCTATACTACCCTTGACCTACACAGCAAGGACGAGAGTGCTATGCTGAAATCAGTGAGATACAGCAGTGTTTTGAAGACTTTCAGAAAGCCTCTTTTCTGAGCACATGGTCTTTTTGAAGAAACATAACTACCACTCTGCAAACTTCAAGAGTCTCAGTCATTGTCAAGACATGCTGCTTTAATTTCTACATAAAATTTTAACCTCATGCTATCTAAAATAGCTAAAAAAGTATTATTCTATTGTTCTTATCAAATGCAAAGTGCTCTCCTTTGCCTGAGGATGCATCCACAGCACATAGTAGCAGGAGGGGTTTCTGTCTCCATGAATCCAAGCAGAAGCTGGAAGAAGGTGCACAGCCTCCAGAAAGGGGTGAATTTGGACATAGTCATTTCTACTCACCATTATGCTGTGCTAATTCCAAATACTTCCTTGTCAAACTGCTAAAACTCCCAAACTTAAGCATTTAACCATCCCTGCACAATCTATTCTTGTCTTTCACGACTGTTGATTTCAGCAGACACCACCGCAGCTAAAACTGTAATGCTTCACACTAAACCAACCACAACCATTTTGTCAGTCTGGCACAACACACAAACTGTTACCTTCAAAGACTCGTGTTTTTTTGCTCCAGTTAGGAACCAGTGAGGACCATCCTCATGGTAGAGTGAACTGTTCAACTACCAGGTGTTAGTATAGACTCTTAGTAAAGATTAAACAGATGCAGGATAAATCTTGACAGCCATCTGCTAAACCAGACTCTAACATGCTTTAATTATATACGTGTTCTCACTTTTCAATTAAAAAAAATAAAAAACTCAGATTTTGAATCATAAGATGGTAGCTTTTCCTTGAGCTTCCCTGACTTTACCTTCCCACTCAGCATCCTTGTAGTGATCTACACAACGGTAAAGGTACTCTCTCTTTTTAATGAAGCATGCATAAATATTTATTTCTTACCACATTCATTACCTTTCCTCGTTTTATCTAGGCATCTTCAAGTGAGTGAAGAAATTGTTATTCAGCTCACCAGCCAAAGACACTGCTTTCAAAAAGCATGTTTCAGAAGTTTCATGCCATGTTTAATTTTCAATCCAATGCTAGAGTTTAACTAGCATTACTAGAGCAACTCCATCTTTCATTTGATAAGATGTAACAAATTAATGCAATCTATTTGTATCATCTGTTGTTTTTGTAAATAATAATAGTTTAATTAATTTTGATTTACAGACAAGAGATATTACCATATAAAATCCTATGGTTACATTTCCAAATAATCTTTTTTTCTGTAGCCCTAAAATGCTCCTTTTCAGGACATCGCTATTCAAAATTCCAAGCAGTTTATATTTCTCTCTAGAGCTGTATTGAAGGCAATTTAATCATTCCTTATGTTAATGATATTAATTATTGTACATAAGATTTCTTCCCACTGGGGCATCTTAAGCAATGGTTTGAGTGACAAACTAAGTTTGTATTTAGAATTAGCTATCAGATCAAGAAGTAAAGCATTTTTATGAAGAGATAGTAGTTTCTGTCTCAGATTCCTTTTCTTTTATGTAACTTTTAATTCCCTGTAGTGCTTTCTTATGCAAGTTTTCCCTTTCCTAATCTACCAAACTGTCATTTATGATTAATCTTAAATTAATTTTATTACATGCAGCTCAGCTCATGCCCCTGATGGAAGAGCAGTTCAATACTTCACAAAATCACTGGCAGTTTGTGCTCTGCTCTGTGACTCTCTCGAATTAAGCTTGCCACAGTTTTTTTATCAGCAAGACAAAATTAAAAATGCGTCTTTATTTTATATGAGTTTTGATGTTCATTACAGCTTTTAATATTCTATCTGCTCACTTAATTGCTTAGAAATTCAAACTTTTCTGCAAGTAAGCAAGTAATCTACAATTAACCCAAATGTTGTATTCGTAACATATATGAACTAATACTTTAAGTAAGTCAGAAAAGCAAATGTGCTTGAAGGGATGGGATGAAAAACATATGATCGACGCCGCTTTAGTCTAGCAATATCTTTAGGGCAATGGGAAGGGACCACTAAGGGGGCTTGAAAATCAAGGGCAGATAACCTGAGCTTCCACTGCAGGACAGAGCACCCTGCCACCCTGGTCCCTCTCAGTCTTAAGAAAGCCTTGAGGCAAAAATAGCTGTTTTCCTTCTCCTGGAAAGAAGTAGCTCAGTACAAAGCAGCCTGTTCACCTGTTCACAGGAAAAAAAAAGTCATGGAATCACAGAATACTTATGGTTGGAAGGGACCTCTAGAGAACATCTAGTCCCACCCCTCTGCTCCAGCAGGGACACCTAGAGCACATGGCACAGCGTGGCATCCAGGTGGGTTTCGAAGATCTCCAGAGGAGACTGCACAACCTCTCTAAACTGTGAGTTTGTTTTTCATCAAGGAGTCACCTTTCTTTGAAAAACACATTCTTAAAAGAAAACAAAAAAAAAAAGAAAAGAAAAGAAAAAAAGAAAAAAAATGGACTCTTACTTTCCTGTGTTTGAAGTGTGTTGCCCAAGCTAAATAGAATCATAACCTAACAGAATAAGGAATTTTCTGAAAGAAGGAAAAAATCCTGTCTCTGAAAGTGAATTTTGATATTTGCTTCTGCATATGAAACCTCCTGATTAAAAGCTGCCAAACACACTAACCACCACAGGTAATTTCCATTCTAAAAGCAAGAATCCACAAGTCAGTGATTTCCTTAATGGAGAGCTTTAACATTTCTTGTGGGAATATCAAACACTTGAGCTCTATTGAAACAGAATGCCACTTACAGTTTAAGGAAAATTACTGTCAAATGAATAATGGCTGCTCAAGGCACCTGTTATCTATTTCTGCAATTAGCAGAGAAATCCTGTTGTAGGATTCATTTAAAGCATCAATTTTACAGCTACAGGAAAGCAGCAATGTGTTTTCGTTGCTTTGGCAGCCCCGCTGCACTGTAGTTAAAGACCTGTCAAAGTAGATGTTACAAGGCTTATTTTGAAACTATTGCAGCTATGAGATATAAATTTCCTCCAGACAAAAGTCAGTATTGGAGACTTCTGCCCGGGTGGGAATCTTGCAGAAAAAAAAAAAAAGAAAGAAAGAAAAAAATAAAAAAATAAAAAGGAGTCATTTAAAGGTATCCTTCATGTTAAAAAAAAAAAAACCCAAGTTAGGATGTAATAAATTAAGCCATCAAGGATGAACATATCGCCACATACTTAGTTTATTGCCTTCCACCATGCCATATGCTAGCAATGTTATATGCCTTCATACTCTGCTAAGAGGTCATTCCATGGAGAATTTGATTAAGGAGCTGAAAGACTCTGTCTGTGTGCTGCAGCCAGGTATGGGCACATGTTGAAAGAAATCCTCAGAAATACTCTCTTTCTGAGGTAGTGGGAAAAATTCTTATCTCCAGATATCTGCTCTATTATGACTGTTTTGCATGTTGATAACACTAGCTTTCACTGTGTTCTTAAAAATATCTTTGATTTGAAAATCTTTATCTATTGAGGAGAGGAGAGGAGAGGAGAGGAGAGGAGAGGAGAGGAGAGGAGAGGAGAGGAGAGGAGAGGGAGAGGAGAGGAGAGGAGAGGAGAGGAGAGGAGAGGAGAGGAGAGGAGAGGAGAGGAGAGGAGAGGAGAGGAGAGGAGAGGAGAGGAGAGGAGAGGAGAGGAGAGGAGAGGAGAGGAGAGGAGAGGAGAGGAGAGAGAGGAGAGGAGAGGAGAGGAGAGGAGAGGAGAGGAGAGGAGAGGAGAGGAGAGGAGAGGAGAGGAGAGGAGAGGAGAGGAGAGGAGAGGAGAGGAGAGGAGGAGGAGAGGAGAGGAGAGGAGAGGAGAGGAGAGGAGAGGGCTGCTGTTAGCATTTTAACGACCGTTAGTACCCACCTATAGCATACCTAATTAGTTCAATCAAACATACTACTACACTTCGGGAATACTCTCCTCTCCACAATGTCTTCTATAAGCTAGTCTATATGGAAGAAGAATATAGTTAATAAGATATTATCTATAATAAATAATTATGAATATCTAATCTATAATAAATACAAATATTTATAATAAATAATTATAAAGAAATGTCCTGAAAACAAACTCAACTGACTGTAGACAAGGTCACTCTGCTATCAGGGCAAACCACTTCCTCTGAGATAGTACTCTGCCTGCTGACGTACTTTATTTCTTGTATGATCTGTCTGACTTTTATTCAGGCAGGGCTCAGTGCCACTTTGCTTTTTTACTGTGGTTGCTGGACTGGCAATAGCACAAACCATGAAAGATCTTTGGTGGGATGCGACCTGTTGAGAGAAGCAAAATGAGGACTGGGCATGGAAACTGCATGTTTGTACAATGTCATTTTAGACATTAATAAGATGCAATATGCGAGGTTGCCATCTTATTAACTAACGTTATATAGTATTGTATTTTCACACAGTGATATTCACTGGCCAAGCATTAAAACATTGTCCCATTTTAACTTCAATACAAATCGATAGAAATACAATAAGAATAAAATCTTATATGATATACTTTGTGCTCTTTAAACTGGATTTTTAACATTACTCATGTCATACTTCCCGCTCTATAGCACTGTAGCATATTCCATCTGAATAGGGAAGTTAAAAATCAATAGTGAAATCTTTGGATATACTTCATGCATATATTCAACATGAATTTCTCCATCTTACATAAAAAAAAAAGAGAATAAAATACTTGTTGTTATCATACTAATTTGACTTAGGAACTCTTGCTCATAGATTTTAATGTAATAGTAAAGTTTGAACTCTATTTATTACCTATTCTGTAACTTGCACTCTTATGCTACATCCTTGATAGCTGAACTTGGCATATTCTCATGGTAGAAGAAAAAAGAAGTTATATCAGTAGAGCAATTCAGCCCTGAGGCTGCAGAGAGAGTAATTGTAAATTTGAGTGCTCTAACATGTTTTAGTTCACCTAGCAAAGACCTAGGAAGAGGATATAGACACAGAAACAACCATAACTGTCTTTTAACAATCTCATTCCCACAGTGATGATGAAACCTAAAATGTCTTTTCTCTCATGATACAACTGTCCTGATTCCAGCCTTGCTTATATATTCCTTATAAGAAGAGACATTTTATAAATTGACTACTAAGTGATTTTGAAGTCACTTCCCCCTTTCTCCCCCTCCCCCCATACATGCCCTTCTTCCCTGTTATCACTGGAACAAGACTAACCTGTTATAACTGCAGGACTCTGTATGAATCACATGTAAATGCTGGCTACTCAGGCCATTTAGACCTAAAAACTATGCTCATTTCTCTAGTTTCCTTTTTTTTTTTTTTTTCCTAGCATTCATTTTCTGACAGTACCCAGGAGTTAATGAAGTGTTGCTTCTGGAAGTGCCAAGCAGAAAGCACCTCTGGGAGCTGGAGACCTCGCACGAGTTCTTCACCCCAGGGCAAACTCTGCCCGCAAAACCCGTGTGTCAGCACACAGAGAGGCCCTGGTTCACACGCAAGCTGCCTCCATGCAGATCACAGTGTTACAGCACCGCACGAAAACAAGCAAATACTGAAGGAATCAGAGAAGGTGGGAGAGGGGGAAGCTAATATATCTGCAGGGTCAGATTTTATGTTATTGAAATCCCTTGAGTATGAATAGTTTCAGATAATGAAATCACTGTAATCTTGTATTTTTGTGGGTTAATATTGGTGGATACCTACTGTTGCAGTTTTGCTCTCTGATTATGTCTTTTTGCTAACAGGAGGGGTTTGTTGACTCTCAGCCTTCCCACCAGCAAAGAGTGGATGTACACTGTCGGCTTTAACTTCAGAATTAGTTGAAAGTTTGACTTGTCAGATTGAATGAGTACTAGTTTCAAAGATATTCTCTTATTTTACCACTGAAAGAAATTAAATTAACTATTGCAACTAACACATGAGTCGAAATTTTGATTCTGATCCTAGCTTCTTATTTGCTGCAGGGTCTCAAACAGATCAGGAAAACAACTTCACTGAAGTGTGAAGATGTATGAAGTGACACCTGTTTTTGCTTCTCCCTTTCTAGCCTCCCTGTTCTTCTCAGTAAAGCATTTCCAGTCCAGCAAACTCAAAGAGCATTAAAAAAATGTATTCTTCCTCGACAACTGCTTTTATTCACAGTGTAGCTTTCAAGGGCTGACAAGTATGCCATAGTGCACTAATTTATTTGCCCCATTTACATGCAAAGCTGCACAACATAGCTTGGTGCTGCCTCAGGTTGAGAATGGAAAGCACACTATGTCTAGGCAGTCACTGAATTTTGACATGCCATCTCCACATCACCTCACTCACAGTCCATGTTCTCAGGGTGTCTCTTGAAGCTTTTGGAGTTCTACTACCTCTTCAAAAGCAGTAGCTAGCCAAGCTTTAACCAAACTCCATTTTTGGCAGAAGAAATTTTGGTAAAAAAAAATTCTCAGTACTCTTCTTTTGATATTAAAAACAGCTTGATACCTTAGCACTTGGAGTTCAGGAAAAAAACACTGGTAATTTTAGAAAAGATTTCCAAAATTGTCTAAGATAACCATCTTTCTAGGAAACATGACAGAGTTTAATATGCTTAGCTCTTTGCATCTTCACTGACCATAGAACATATTAGCATCCTCTCCATGTAAGAGACATATATAAAGTGCATGCTTTTCTGCTCTTAAAACCATAAGGTAGGAATGCATCATTATGTTAGGGTTAGGCAGCTCTACTCTAGCTAAATTTATTTATATGGTTATGACAGCAGTTGCTGGAGAAGGAACCAACTTTCCTGTCCATGCTGGCTGTCTCTCAGACACAACCAGGCTACTTTTTGCTACAAGACCTTTCTGCCTATTGCATGCCTCCATTTCAACTGTTTACAGCCTTGCTAGTTATTTATTCTGTTAGTCTCCATTTTAATAACAATCTCCTTTTATTCCCCTCCCCTCACCTCCAAGTATTATCAATCATCTTGCTTGTCTCTCAGACAATAGTAATTTCAAAAGCTTTAAGTCTCTCATTCAAGACATTGCACTCCTCTCTTTCCCGAGTCAGAAAACCTGGACACCTACTATTATATCTCAAGAAGGTGAAGAGAAAAATGTTATTTCGAAATGCTGTTTTTGCCTGTATCATCTGTGGTATTTTGTTCCCTTATAAAGGGTAATACAGAGAGGAGCCTAAAAGCTAAGCAAAAAGCCAGGGAGACCCCATGCCAAGACACAAAGCGATGCTCATGGAAAGTAAAACAGCTTATTTTATCCTCCTCTCCCCCCTCCTTTCATTTCATCTAGAAAAACCAAGGGAAATGAAAGATGACAGAGACAGGCAGACAACCAGTGCAGAGAACAAAGAGAAAGCAAGCAGAGAAGCATCTAAAGGAAAACCTGATAAAAATTACCTACCTCTCCTGAAATAACTCTGTCCAATTACTGTATCTAGTGTGTTCACGGAGGCATATTCATTTGTATTTAATATTTTAGGTATTGTTTTATACTCTGTTACCATTGTGAAAATAGACAATTCTATTTTTACTGATCTCAGTTGTGCTGTGTCAAGTGACTAAGAATTAGTCTTCAAGCAAATTTGGAACAACAATATCATTGACAGCAACATGGTATTGTCCTATACAACCCAGGGGACTGAGAAGTGTCTGATGAACACTTTAGTAATGTAGTGCATTAATGTTATGATGACTAAATCTACACAAATAAATGTTCTCTAATTTTTTTAAGAAATGCCAATGACCTAGCAGGAAAGTCCACCAAAATAATTGTTTCATCGACTCACTCCCATAAAGGGAAATGTTGAAAAGTAGTTGTAGAATTTAATGTGAAATGTGTCATTCAGTGTGAAACAAAACAGTGCTCAGCATTTGAGGCAAGATAGAAGTTTGCTTACTAGCTTTCCTTATAACCTTCCATTGCACATGATCTTGCCATGATTTGCAGTACTTAGTGTACTTAGTGATTTAAAAAAACAAACAAACAAATAAATAAACAAAATACTTTCCCAGCATCTCTCTTGTTTTTATGTCTAGCAGCGTAAATTGTCCAACTGAGATGTAAGAAATGCTCGTCTCCGGTGCAAACGTGGAGGTTGGGAGAACAACCTCCAGAAGCTGTCTACCTGCATTTGCCTGTGAATAGGATGAGCATCCTTAGGGTGTAGAGTGAGCCCACGCTGCTGTCATGTTTCTTTCCACTTCTACTTCATGTGATCCTGCAGGGCAACCAGCCAAACTCCAGGCAGGGATAAAGAAGGGCAAAGAGTCCCCTGCCCATGTGAGTCTGTTCCCAGGTGCACATCCATAATATGCACTGTCTTCTTCTGGCAGACACCAGGAAACGGAGGGCATACAATGGAGTGAGAATTTCTTGTGTGTGTGTTTTAACACCGTCACAGCACACGCATAGTAATTCATCTTGTCAGACACAGGTAAGTTTGTCCATGAACTTTGCTCTCAGATTTGTGGATGCCTCCTGGCTCAGCACCATTTTGCCACAGTGGATGCTCTGTGAGCACCATATTCCAGGAAGATCGATGCTCCATGTCCACAATGCAGGACAAGGACATTGTTTCACTCTGAAGCAGCAGGAAGCATCGACCCTTCCTGCAGCCAGCAACAACATCTCTGAAATAGGAGGCCCTTCTTCCGTAACAACGAAGATTACTAAAGCGACCTTTTCAGCATTTGGGTATGCACTTCCTGCTCTTTCTGTGTATCTCTGTATAAGGTGTCACCTATCATATCTCCTCCTCCTTCCATCTTCTGCTTTCCTTGCCTTTTTAGCACATTAAGGAGAATATGAGCACATTTCACTGCTAGCAAGCAGTTCTGCACAGATTCTGCAGTCAAATCCCAAAGTAAGTTTTCATCTCCGTCATGCTATATGTTGTTCTTAGCAACCTTGTCTG
Organism: Tinamus guttatus; assembly: GCF_059628265.1. NCBI lineage: Eukaryota > Metazoa > Chordata > Aves > Tinamiformes > Tinamidae > Tinamus > Tinamus guttatus. The sequence continues at coordinate 89,308 of NW_028289052.1, forward strand.
AGAGGCGCTGTGTAAAAATAAACCATGGCATATGACAGGAGACCTCAATACATCTGCAGAGAAGTGTCACCCTCCAGCACATGATTTCGTCCTTTGTTTTCCAAAGGATATCAATCACATGTCAGAGAAAAGCCTTCCACCTTACTTGATTTTGTCCTTCGTAGAATATATTAGCTAAATCTTAGACTTTGACAGCCAAAGGGAAATCTCAGGCTGAAATGGTGTGCCGAATTGAAACACAAATTTATTATATCCTTTTAATCCTATAATGCTTATCTCCTTCGCCACCTTTGGGGTGTACAGACTTTCACTATCATCAAAGTCCCAAGCCCTCTCTCCCCCGTTTCCCCATTATAATCCTATAAATAAACATTTGAAGAACAAAAAAAATAAAATAAAAAAAAACTAAAAGGCCTACTTCATGGTGGAGGCAGGGGAGCAGGGGCTTCAGGGTGACTTTTGAAGGGACACTACTAAGCTAATCACTTGCCTTGCACATGTGTGCCCATCTTTTGGGGCTTGCCAAAAGTTTCTTTTATTTTGTGCTTTCATTTTTCATCAGATTAACCCAAAGAAGAGACTTGACAGTCAGATTCAGATCCAGAACAGGCTTGTTACATAGCCTGCAACCTCAAATTATTTCCAAGCTTTTTCATATGTCAGCCTTTGTAAATATGCGTGGAGATAATGACAAATATCACAGTTTTGACTGAGCTAGCATTGCAGTTCAGCACAACTGCTTGAAATGTTCATAGTTAAGGTAATATTAATAATACAACTAACCACGTCTTCCCACTCTTCCCCCTACCCACAATCGTATTGGCTTAATGCCGTCTAAGATGTGGAAAAAAAAAAAAGAAAACAGAGAAAAGACTTTCCTCCATGATAACTAACGTGAAGCATTAATAGCCTAGTACAAAATATTATGAAAGACTGGTGAAACATTTGACAAAATAAATCACAGGGAATTTCAAGCAGCAAGTAGCATTTGCAAACTTTTCTGTTGCCTTTGGCTTTCACACAGATTTCCTCCAAAATCTTTGTTCAAACTTAGTCATTTCTGACACTGAGCTAATAAAGGGACTAGGTCAGATTCTATTTTCAATCTAAATTCACTACTTTCATTTTTGTGAGTTAAGCTTCAAACAAAGTAGGAAAGATCATCTTCCAGAAACACACTCTCATTTGAGTGAACTTTGGATTATTCCCTATTTTTTTTCTGTGAAAAATAAATCATTTGTCACAGATAAATCCAAATGTACAGTTACACTGCTGTAAGACACCCAATTCATCTTCTGTCCTTCAAAGGTTTTGTAAGGCAGCAAATCCAAGCTGAGAATTAAAACAACAGTGCCAACTGCTTCTTGGCTGATTTGCACCAAAAGACCATTTACAGTGATTGAAAAGTTTGTGTCTGGAATTTCATACTTTATAAATCATAATACTAACATTAAATTTCAACAAAGCTCTTCAGAGATTAGTCACTTGTGTGCATGTGCACGTACACATGCAGAGTCATATGGAGTCATCTGGGTCTGACTCTAAGATGCAGGAAAAATAGCTCTTCAGTTGCACCATGACATATCATTTAATATTATTGAGTTACTTCTTCCTGCAGTACATTTAGGAAGAAGTTCAACCTAAAGCCATATGCTAAATAGCAATCTAATATTTCTCCCTTCTTATGCCAAATCATTCCCAGGAAAGAGAAGAAACAACGTGTTATTCATTACAAAATTTGAGATCTTCAGACATGTTCTTTCTGAACAAGTCTAAGATCTTCATGATTAGCCACCCCTTTAGAAAAATAAGCTAGACCAAAAATAGATACTTCATACACATTTTTCATTAACTGAATGGAAAGAAACTTTAAATATGGTATTCTGTCAGCATTTGACACTTTACTACCAAATGCTAGCAGAAAATCCAATAAGGAAGCTGATCTTCCTTATTTCTTCTGATTTAAAGTGTGAATTTCTGAGGGAATTATTAAACCTTTAAAGGTTTTAGTTTTCTAGGGCATATTTTCATCATTTTCCGAGTTATCTAAATAAGAAGTATTATGTTTTTCTGTTGGTAAACCCAGTACCAACTGTATTGTGTATTTTTCCTGTTTGGAATCTTCTGCACCCCATCAAGGCTGAAATATTAGCAAATGCCAGAAACAATGTCACAGTAAGCACCTGTTTGATTAAAAATCAGAGCACTTTGGCTGAGAAGTCAGTTTAAATAAATGTATAAACAGAATGGCTGGTCAAGATTTAAATTAGTCTCTTATTTCCAAAATGTTTATTCTCACTGAGGCCAAACCTTTTTAAAATAAAGATGACACTTAAATTCAAATAGTCAAGAGTTGTAATAAATGAAATGTTCCAGGTTTTATGGACAGAAGCAGAATGTATATATAGTAAAGCTGAATTTGTATTCTTACTCTAAACAATTCTGTCTTCAGCACTTATCTCCATTTGAGTGGCATTAAATTGGAATCTGGTATGGCAGCCCAGAAGTCTGTGGAGGTTCCATTATTTTGAAGCAAAATGATTAGGAGATATTTGAAAAGGTTGTGCGTTTTCGCTGAAGAAAATAAAGTGTACAAGTGGGTGCAATTTTAGACTTTCTGCAAACACAAGACTGTAGGAAAAAAGACTACTAAACTTAGGAATTTACTAATTCCTGAGTTGTACTAACAAGAAATCGCTCCCTGGCATTCTGAAAAATTGCCATAAGAAATTAAAACATAAAAAAATGTAAAGAAAACATTAAGGTCATGTATGTTTGGAATTATCCTTTCTTAGCTTTGTAAATCTCTTATGCCTTGTTTCTTTTAATGAAAATCAACATTGTCACAAGAGTCTCAAACTGGGTCCAAGCTGAGCCAGACTACTTCCATGTCAACAGGATATCATCAGAGTTCAGTGAGGGTTTGTAACAGTAGTGCAAAGTCCAAATATTATTGAGAAATGATAAGTCCACCTCTCAGAAGATAATTTTGCAGTGGCTTGGGTCCAAATCCACAGGAATTGTATCATATCTTTTATGTTTGTATTTCACAGTAAGCCTAGAAAGCCTAGTGATGTTAGGCTTGCAATAAATCATCTTTTGAGCTGGCCTTTTGCTCAGCTTTTTGTTCTCAAACATATTAAAAATCAAAGCCAAGGCTCAAGTGCAAGCTGAATGGGGCTGACTGGACCACTTAAAGACAAAATCTGTAGAATGATAACCCTCTGCAGCTAATACTTTGTGATTATCAAAGTAGTCTTGGACGGGGAGCTTCCTTACCATGGCCACATTGTATTGGAGGCCAGAAGGCAGAGTCATAAACTTCCCAATATCACCTAGCTTGGAAAGCACCTTAAGGATTACAGGGTCCTCCTAGTCTTAGTTTATAGAATATTTCAATACCTCAACTCGTGCTCTTTATCGGCCTCCTGGGGCTAAGCACCATTGGGATGTCTGCCTTAGCAGACCAAAGAAGGTGTTCCGCAGTCTCTACAGCATTCAAACACATGCCTAACTATGAAGTTAAAGTTCACAGTATGCATTTGTAGTGGAGTTTCAACATACTCAAGTGTTTTCTCTGCTTGACACATATTCCTGAAGTGGGGCTGCTTGCAAACAGAGAACTCACATTTGGAGTCATTTGGAAGATGTTCAGTTTGAATTTTAACAGCACATCTGAGGGACAGAGCACATCAGAGGGACAAAATGTTCATTGCAAGGATTTGTGGCAGGAAATTAAGCCCTACTATTCAAACTGGATGCTCAAAAAAATAATGAAAATAGGCCTAGTTTCTTAGGTTTTATTCCAGTGTTTGCCAAGCTAACTCTGCACAGCTTAAGAGATTTATGTCCTAATGTACAGTAGCACTATTTCAATGCAGATATTTTTTACTTCCTCCACTTATTTTGCTTACTACATACATCCTCATGTTTATGAATACTCTGTCAGAAGTAATCATTTTTAAGTGTTTTATCCTGGTTAGCTCACTCTCCACCAAGTATAGCAAAAGAGAAGCCTGGAAGAACACAGATGCAACTTGCCCTTCTTCTGACAAATAAATATTGTAGAATTCTCACGTGTTTGCGCCTCTCCAGAGAATACTTTTTAATAATAATACAAAGCTTTAGTCATTGCCTTCCAGGATATTGCACATTTTTAAAAAAGGAACAGAGACTGCACAAACATAGTAAAGAAAAAATAAAGATATTCTTAATGTTATTAACTCCAATCACCAGTAAAAAAAAACTTTTCCGTGTATTGTATTTCAAAATTCAAAATTCAAAACATTCAAAAATAAATTATAAGGTATCTAAAGCTAATACTAACCAAGCAGCAATCTAGCTCAGCATTTCATTTCTAGGGCAAGAAAGAATATTTTCCAGAAAATCTCTATTGTAGAACTCTAATGTCTAAGTAGTCCTGTTGCTTTGCATTCACATTCATTACAGGCAAAGAGAATAATACACTTGTATCTAATCATTCCAAAACTGTTTTAAGCTGAAGTCTACACACAGCCCTTCAGTAAAGTCAAATGAATCTGTCTGTCCCTCCAGCACATACTACACAAAGAAGAGGCAACCCTCATCAGCGCAGGGCAGTGCTGCCAGTCTCTTGAAATTATATCCTGCAACAATTAGCAGTTCTAGGGCTGTCAGTGCAGCTTTCTTCAAAAGGATGAAAAGCAGAAGACCTATTTGGATAGACTGGTCCTTTATAATTTATGACAGTTTATATGCCAAATCAAAAAATGGTTTCTCTATCATATGTTTTGAAATACTGAGTAGAACAGTGTTGTACGGCGAATTCCTACAAAGGATTTTAAAATCATGATAAACATTCATTTCTAATAAAGATGAGTTCTAACTAGGACCTTAAAAACATATCAAAAATTAAATGTCTAAAATATATGCATATATTTTAGATATTATATGTTTATATATTAAATATATATTACACATATATAAGAAAATAATATTTTGAGCTGAAAACGAATCTTCAAATTAAGATCTGTTAGCACTCTATCCCACCATCTACCCTTCTCCAAAATGGAAGCAATTACAAAGCTATATCATTCTATCATAGTCAGCATCTGTTAGAAAGATACTTTTCAGCTTTTTTTTGATAAGAACTTTTGAAAATGGTTTGTATTAAGCACCAGAACTGCTTTGAACTTTGTGTGTTTGTTTATAAGAGCCCAAGTTAATTTGTTCACTGAAAACACTGACTGAAAGACAACTTTAGTGGTAAGGCTAGAATCAGACAGCCACATAAAAGAATTCTTTATTTTTCTGTTTTGTATTTAAGGTCCTTTGCCGTATCCTCAGAAGAAAATATTCTTTACATGTAAATAAGAGAAGTAGCAGGGGATCACAACAGCAGTAACTTTCAAAGAAAACTCACCTTGCTGTGTTTTGCCAGACGAGAGATTTATCTAGTTACCTTGCACAAATGATATTTCTGTTTTCTGTTCTCCCTCTTTTTCCATCCCTCCTCCTACCTAGTTTCTGCACAGATAGAGAGAACCAATAGATCTAAATGGATTTAAAGTATGCTGCTAGTACTCTTTCTAAAGCTTCCTATTTATGATCAGAGGTCAAGATTAAGAGATTTCATTTTATTTCCTTATAAGACTTCTGCAGTTCTATGCGTTCAATGGAAGTTTGGAAGAACATCTCACAGCAAACATGCACTACAGGTGAGACTCACAGGCAGGCAGGTTCAAGTATCCTCTGGTATTTGTAGAGGTGGGTAGCATTGCAGAACACATTGGTTCTTCAGAGCAAGGCTTAACTATTAATTATAACCCAGCCAACTTGCTTACAGGTGAAAATTAATATATAGAATCACTTTTTTTTTTTTTTTTCTGTCCTTCCTGGCCCAGCAATTACCAGTGGAAGTGATGGGTTTTGGATTTTATGCACAGAGTAATCCAAAACATGAGGATTTAGGGCATTTGTCTTTTGCAAAGGACGTGTCTCTTCCCATTGCAACCTGTCTTCCTGAATCCCTCCTTTCTTCTTGAGTAAAGACATGAATTTGCAGCTGTGTACAGATTAGTAGTAACAGCTCATGCTCTTGAGAGCTCCCAGATTTTGCAATGAATGACTCATACTTGAAATGATTAAAAAACCCTATTTTTTTCTAGTTTATTCTGTTCTCAGCTATTATGCATATAGAATAACTAGAAAAAAAGAGATCATGGCACAAGAAGAAAATGTCTGAGATGATAGCACAAATTTTGTTCTTTTGGCTTTCATTGCAAGAGAGGGCTGTTTTCCAAATGGATTATGAGTGTACCATGTGGAGTACCTTGAAATAGTACATTTGTCCATTACTCAGCACTTTCAAGAACAAATAGATTTTGCTCTATAATTAAAACTTACTGTACAAGAAGAATATTAAAAATGTCCATACGATATTTCTAAAACATTTTTGCTGAGTTTTGCTTAAATAAAGGATTGATTCAACTGATTTTTCTTATACAAGACCCAATGAACTCTAATTTTCACTTAAATACAAGTAAGAAGTGATAACAGAATGACAGAAAGCACCAGCAAACACAGAATTGTATTTTTAACACTATAAACTATAAAATCATGATGTATCATAAGTTACAGGTAAAAATTATTTACCTCAGTAAGAATCTGCCCAACAAATAAAATAAAAGTAGAATACTGACTAGTGAAAATCCCATCCTCAGATAATTATATCAATAATTGCTAAGCCTTTGTCTGCAAGGGCAAGACATCACTGACTTTCAGAAAAATTTTTCCTTAACTTACAAGTTTTATTTCTCCCTCAAACTTTAAAGTTAAGTAAATGTCAAAAGCTTCAGAATTATTTGACTAACTTATTCTAAGTTCCTGGTATGCTGGTTCTGAGGCCCTAAAAGATTTTTTATTCTATCAACAAACTACTGAGATTTTTTGTTTGTTTGTTTGTTTGTTTTTTTGTTAGTACTTGACTGTCTTAGAATCACAGAATTGTAGAATGCTTAAGGTTGGGAGGGACCTCTAGAGATCATCTTGTCAAACCCCCCTGCACACGCAGGGTCATTTAGAGCATGTGGCACAGGACTGCATCCAAGTGAGTCAACAGAATTAACTATTTCTTTGTAGATCAAATTATTCTGAATTTTGCTTCCTTGCTGAAAATATCAAAGAAATGTAAAATCAATCTTGATTTTGAAGCAGAGAGAAGAATATTAAAATATTTAAATTAATGGAGAAAGTATTCTAATCTGTAAATTACCTATATTGGGATTTTTAATCCTTGTGTTTTGTGCTTTTGTGCTGTATCGTGTGCTCCCATTGAAGGCATATAAAAATGCATTTTTTATAAAAAAAAAAAATTAAAAAATCACTGAAAAATCACTATTCACATCATATCAAGATTTGTGTGTATTTATAGCTGTAGAACAAGTGCCATGGACTGGCAGTGGTGAAGAAAATGAAGACCTCATATACCAGCCACATATAATGGACAGTTCTTAAGCTGACTGTATCCCCAATTACAGATTTGTAGGCTCAGGGATGACACTGAATGCCACCCCACACTGCTCAGGCTTATGATCAACTACTGAACAGATTTTAACTAGGAACAAAAAGCACAGAATGTTTTGAAATGCAAATTCAGATCTTGTATTTTCCTTCTATGCACACTACTTAATCTCTTAAAAATGTCTGAATGAAACCACAAAACATCACAGCCCTGCTTAATTTCAAAGCACCAAATTCCTTTAATTTAAAAAGAAGCTTAATTCTTATTTGTTTATGGGAAAGCTACAAAGACAAACATTATAACTGCTCACTGATTAAGTTCCAAGCATGTAATTTTGTTTCTATACTTCAAAATGATGAGTATTCCTTTCTAGCTATGGAGAATGTATTACTATTTAGTGAATATTCTCCTTGTTCAGTACTCCCTTTTCTAGCATTTACTTAATAACAGCTAGTTAGAATGAACTTAGTTGTGGGTTGCATTTTTTATGATTATTACTGCTCAATTCCATGCCAACTTGTAGCAAGTGTGCTCATATAGCATAGATAATTATGTGTGATTTTCTCCTTTAGTGAAAGATAAATAATTTGGCAGTCCTGCCTCATGTATTTTTCTATTTCAGTACAAGTCATTGTTCAGAAGGAGTCCTTTTTTTGGTGTGGGTTTGCAAGCAGAACGAAACATGTTTCTTAGATCAGTTACGTAGCTTTTAATATATACTACTATATGTATTAGAAGTTTGCATATTATCACTAAACATTAATGTTACATCATGATGATGCAGCTCTTTGGTTTGGTTTGGTTTACAACTTAATTTTCTATGTAAACAGAATATTTTCAAAAGAAAGTACAGGAGCTAGGTTTATAGTAACTGAATAGAATAAGAAGCACTATTCAGTTCTAATTTCCATTAGAGCTTCTTTCTTCTTGTCAACAAGGTTTAATGCAAAGAAGCACAAGTCAGGGTAGGACAAGACTAAGCAAAGATAGAAAAAAAATGTGCAATAATTATCATTTTCAAGTCAAATTACTTTTCAAGATGTCACAATAGCTTTCATGTCAAGATGTCACAATCTTAGGTAAATTATTGTTACAGTTCTGGAAAATGCAAAGTAACGTGTGACAACAAAGAAAATCATTAACAGGCTGATCCTTGTGTAGCCATAACAGTAATTGTCACTTCTGATTTTTTAATTGCTGGAAGGAAATTTAATAATCTGCCAGAAAAGCTTGACAGTTCTGCTCCAGTGTTCTCCAGCACCCACAAATAATGCAGAGAGGTTGAGAGCCATCCAGGAGAGGCAGAGGAAAACAAGATGACAAGCAGCTTGGCAGTGTGGGTTTGTGCACTAGTGATTATTATCAGCCCACAATTCATTGACCATTACAAGAGAGATTTATACTGGGAAATGAAATACTTAATAATCCTTGCTAAGATAAATTCAGTAAAAACAACACTGGGCCCCACTCAAAAGGAAAATCATTGAAGGGTAATATGAGAATATGAAAATGTTTTAAAAAAGAAATTAGCCATCTTCAAGTAAAGATCATTCCCAAGGAAGTGGAAAAACTGAATCTAAAAATTTGCCAACTTGGAGACCCCCATGAGTGCAGCAAGCAAGTCTCTTGCTTTCCCTAGTCTGTAGCTACTGAAGCAGGTATCAGATCATTTCTGGCAACAAAGAAACAAGTCCACAGGTGACAGAGTAGATATGCAGCTGAACAAACCATTGGATTAGAGCACTGCTGTGCAATAGCTTTTGTACATTAAGTCAAGCTGTGTTGCTCAGACTAGGAAATTCCAGACATGAAGCTGCCTGGGGCCACCACTGGAGTAAAGCATTTAGGCATGAGAAGGTCAAGGAAGAGTCAGTGAAACAAAAGTGGGAATAACAGCTGAGTACTTGACCAACTTATGTCCTGCCAGGCTAAAGCTTCTTGGCCCTGGTAGGTAATTTTCAAACTGAATTTCAGGCTGTGCCAGACAGTGAGATCTGGCCACACAGAGAAAATAATTAAATCTGCAAGCCAAATTAGGATTAAAACTCGCATTTCTTTTCTAACAGCCAAGATTAGGTCTCTTTGAAGAAAGCTTGCATCTATTCTAAACATTATTTAAACAAGACATAGTAGTACAGCATGTTATACAGGAGGAGGTACTGGAAACTTAACATTTGCTCTGGGTCAAGCACCGATTCCTGCAACGACCAGCGTGCATTTAAAACTGTACTGAAGAATGAGTACAGGTAAATCCCGTGTGTGCTAACTCAAGAGTTAAATAACTGACTCCAGTAAATAGAGACTCTTAATTCTAATACACCATTTGGAAGACTATACATGTCCAAAATAATAAACATTCAATAAAGATATTATGCAAATCCTATAGCATATTTTACATACTAGGTTGTGAGAGATCATGTAGTGATTCTATATATGAACTTAGAGTGACTCATATATTACAGACCATGTATCTCTAACCTGAATATAATGTTTATCTACAATACAAGAATCTACAATACAAGTATACCCTTTCCACACTAGTATATTGAGCATTTAGAAGCGAATAGAAGATACTAGCATTTCTTCACCACTATTTATTGTTTGTTGGGAAATAATTTGAGAAAGTAGAAAGCTAATAGTCAAAGCTAGCTCTTTTGGGGGCCCGGAAGAACATTAAGCCATCAAGTTATTACAGAACTCATTAATATTAGCTGAACCTCAGGAAAAATATATAGGCCATTGAGGAGCCCAATAGCTAAGAACAAGAAAAATGGGAGACAGCAAAAGGCAGTAGAAAGTCAGAGATTTCCATTTTGGGACCTACTGTCTCCAATATATTTTTTTTCTCCCCAGTGCAAAAGAAGTGAATCTCTTTACAATCACAAATGCTTTCTTATTACCCTGAAGTATGAAATATTTTTAAAGATATGTTCATTACATTCACTTCATTGTGTCCTCTACAAGAATGGTGCTGTAGCTTGGCAGGGAAACCTGACTTAGAAGTCAGGTATTCTTCAGGAAGAAGTATTGCAGAGGTTCCCATTTTCACTGGTGTTGGCATGTTACATGTTACTAGGCTAAAGTCTCACATAAAGTGAAAGTGTGTAAAAAGTTTAGCATCTTTTTTTTTTTTCTTGTACAAGAAATGCCCTTTAAAATCACTACAAATTCTTACATATCTGAGGCTGAAATAAGGACCAAAGAATTACAGGAAAAAATCTAAGCACAAATATATTCAAACAATCCTCTATTTGATATATTAATGTTTTAGGGTATACAATTGCAATTTATGCTTTCACTGTGAAGTGAAGAGTACAGGTGAGCTTAGATCAATTCTGTTGTATCAGTGGTTTGAGCAAATAAGTTTGAAGTGTTTTCAAAGATAGTATTGTAAAAGGCAATATGATGTTCTCCTGCTCTAAGAGCAGTATCACCACTTGTACCTTCATCCTCTCTCAGGCATCTTCTCCTACTGCTGTTTTTTTTTCTTCTTCTTCTTTGTTTTTTATTGAAAAGCTTCCCACCTGCTCTTATCTTTCATCCAGCATACCAGAAAACAACATGTTCCTACAGCACTTCACTACAATACATCTTAAGAGCTACTGGATGGATGCTAATCCCTTTGCCACAGCTGACAAAAGCTGCAAGACGCCTGAAGCAGCTGAGCACCAATTTTGACTTAAGCATCACACTGCAACAGCAGCTGCAAGGACTGCTCTGCCTCCAGTTCTGATCCAACATGAAGTCTGGGATAAGAACAGCAAAAGAGCCACAGACATTTTCCATGATGAGCTGAAGGCGCAGAGGACTGCAGTGGACAATATCTGGGCAAAAAGAACTCATGCATTCAAGCAGCATTTAAGTACTTGGATCCTGTGCCAGTTCTCTCCACAGAAGTAAACTCTACCCACAATAAAACACAAACACACACAAAAAAGAAACCGCCAGGAATGCAAATTTCTCACTATCACTGTGACACACAGCTCTTCATAAAAATAAATAAATAAATTAGACAGAAAGAGAAAAAGAGAGGCTGGGTGTAGGCTAAAAAATCTTGTACATTGGGGGCTATAATCTACCTAAAAATATGAAAGATTCTACTCCTAGCCACAACCAATTTAGATGCTGCAGAGGAAGACAAACAAGGAAAGGAAAAGAAAATGCAACAAACCCAATCAGTTATGAAAAGCAGGACTAAAGGAGGACTTTGGCATGTGTGCTTGAAAAGGAAAGCTGACGTGCTCTGTTTTGATATACACCAAGTGGGTTTCAAAGGACTGGATCATGAGTTTAAGATCAGACAGGTAGGTTGCTTAAGAGCATTACCCCAGAAAGGTGCATTGGGAGGACTGTGGCTCACAGGCTCCCTGTTCCTCTTACACTTATATAAGCAAATTTTTCTCTTCCCTACTCTCTCTTCACATGAAATCAAGTTTTACCTTGAGAAATCCACGATACAGCTGAACAACAGAAGCTGAGCATGCCTTTTCTCTCCTACAGCACCAAGCAGGAGCAATCCAGGAGCCCACTTTAAATGCCTTACATCCATCTTCTGACCATTTTACTCATTCAGAAAATCTGATTCAAGCTCAGAATTTTTAATTTTTAATTTTTGTGACATTTGAAATAGCTCTAATAGACTTTTGCTTGGTGAAAAACTAGCTCCAAATCATAGTCTTTAAACAGGATTCTGTGACTATCTTCTATCATCTTGTATATCCACATTTTTTCACATAATTTTCCACTCATTGCTTGAAAAACTTCATATCACCAAGGACTCCCTGCTCATGCAGCTTTTTTGAAGTTCAAAGACTCTTCAGCAAATTATACTGAGAATGCCTTTCTTTAAAATTATTCATGTCATTGTTAGCAAATGACAAGATGACCTTGAGAAGTTTCACACAACAGAAAAAGGTGGGACTTCAAAAGTTTCTTGTATCATAGAACAGAGATTATGAATAGATATTTATAATGTTTCTCAGACTCTCAGGTGTTAAGAATAGGAAACCAAACATTGAAATACACTTGGCTTCAGAGTCCTGTGGTCAGAATATGTAAGCCCCTCCATGATCAAGTAGATAGACAGGACCAAGTGAAAGAAAGGCACAATCACATCCCCTGTGCTTGATGCCCCAGCCACCGTGTCCGTGTGCACTTGTAGGGCTGCTGACCCTGCCAGCCCCAGCAAGATCAGGGGTTCTCAGGAGAAAGACAGATGCAATTTCTGTAATGTTGAGCCCATGAGTTCTCCTCACAAGGAGCCGTATTGCCCAGGAATGTTAAAAATGCAAGGTCAGACAACATTCCATAAAACAGTAAACAAACAAACAAACAAAGAATTAATTTGTAAAGATTGCAGGAATTTCTCCAACGATACAACACTGCATGAGTTACCCAGCTGTGCCACAATACATAACTCTATTGTGGCATCTTCCTAGTCATATTATCAACTAAAGCAACGGATTGTCCCACGTTCCATTCACTTGTCAGATTCTTTGAGTTTAGCCCTCAAGTTCTATCCCCTCCCATACTTGTTGGGGTTGTTGTTGTTTTGTAATATCACAAACAATGACCTTCTTACACAAACAGGAGGGAAAAATCTCAGCCTTTTGCTTATTATGCTGGTTTTCAGTTAAATGATTCAGCCAAATCAAAACTTTCTTCACAACAGTGTAACAAAAAGCTTGCCACTAATCATAATTTCCCTATCAGGTTGTATTTTTCAGTATAAGTCATTTCATCTGAGGGTTTGAAATAAAAAATATAATATTTTATCAACAAATGGAAAATATTTATATACTATACATACACATCAACACTGACACATTTTTTCTCAATATTCCTTCAGTCAGCAAAAAATCCAAACTGTTTTTTCTAGATAGATAAAAAGAATTTTGTTTGTTTGTTTGTTTGTTTTTTCTTTCTTTTTTTTTTTTTGGACAGGATGAGGCTGTGAATACAAAATATACAGAAACTATATCAAAGTTCTGCCAACAAGATTGTCTCCTTAGCCCATGCTGTTTAGGCATCTTACTTAATTCTGCAAATTTTAAGGAAGGATTTAGTTGAATGAGTCTTATTATTTATTATAGCTACCATTTGCAACTTAAATGTGTGCTTTTCCACTGCTTCACAAAACAGTGAGATCATTTTTTCTGTGTTTACTGTTGTATTGTGCTTCTTAGCTGCTGAAAAATACAACAAAACAAATAATCTGGATAACACTCAAATAGACAAATCAAGGCATCAAAAATAATATAGGACACCAAAGTTGAGTAGAAGGTATCTTGCAAGACTCTGAGCTCTGACAAGAGTCAAGGAGGCAGAAGGGAAGAAGGCAGTGAATCCTTAGGCTGAAATCATGGGAGACATACATTCAGTATTCACATAAAGCAATATCAGGAAATTTTAACTGGAAACCATACATTTATTTAATATTTAAGGGCAGCATAAAAGGACATTTCAGCATAGTAAACCCCTTTCAAGTAAACATATGACTTTTCATGCACCCCATCAGCCATATCTGAAATAGAGCATAAAACTTGTGTAGATTTAGGTTTGTGACAAATTCAGCATGTTCAGATGTGAATGGATACAGGACTATTTTGCAGATTTTTGCTTATCAGTGCATGGTTTGTTACATCTCGAATTATTCAGGCTCAGTTCCCAAAGAATCATTTTGTGAATATTCTTTAGTTTTTAAGGTAGGTAACCACTCTTTAGTCTAAACTAAAAAAAGTCTGTGTTTCTGGTAAGACAAAATTCTCTTTTCTATCAGTGTCATTCTCAAAATGCCTCTGACATGATGTAATGAATCCCCAGCCTAGAAGAAGTCCTATTGAAGGAAGCGCATTGGAATTGGAAAGACTCAGCCAGAGTGCCCTAAATTCCACCAGTCTTCAGGCAATAATTGGCATAGGGCATTTTACTGTAAAAATGTGCCTAAGCTATATTAGAGCAAGAATGAGTAGGAGAAGATAATTCAAAAATACAAGATACTATAACTTTCACAAGTTACAAAGATTTTCACTGTGGAGATTCTCTCCTATTATCAGGTAGTCCCTGTTCTCTCTGTATCATGAAAGCTACAGCTTTAATGGTAGAATGACAAGAGCTAATTTTCCATGAAAATTTCCTCTAGTTTCAATTATTTAAATGTTCACACAGCAGTGGAATGAAACATGTTGTGAAACACAAATGAAACTCAGCAGTTTCCTTCTGTGCTTTTCTCTCCCACACGTGGTGAACAGAAATTGTTTGTTTGTTTTTGTGAGTGTGTGTGATTTCCAGTACAACTTACATATTCAAACAGATCATGAGTCATATAGTTGCACAAGATTTCCTTGACAACATCACCAAGCTTTCATATGTAATTATTTTCCATGTACATAAAAGTAAGAAAAAAGCAAATGGCTAAAGTGATTTGCATTTCTATTGCAGAGCAATCTGACCACTTTCTGCGCATTGCTCCTTTTATTTTTCTTTAGAAGAACTTTCAGTATTTTTAGGTATGTTTTTGCACAAAATAGATTAAGTGTCCATTTTTTATTTTTTCTGCTTTAAATAGCTACAAAACTTTTGGAATTTATCTGTCTTAAGAAAAATGTTCCCTCTGCACAAGATCAGAAGAGTTCAATATGTTTGTCACTGAGGATTAGTAAGCTATGAATGCACAACACAACAGATGAAAAGTTTGGTGATACACATAATTGAATCTAATTCAAGTATCATGACTACCTGTATAACAAAATGCTTCAGTAAAGTAAATTCTTCAGTACAGGGCGATACTGAACACTAAAATATTCAGAGCAAATCTTTTTGCAGTTTGTGATTTTCTAATAAGAGTAATAGAAGTTTCTTTCCTAAAAAGCATGAAGGTTATAGAGATTAAGCCACATCAAGAAAAATGTATGTTACTCTTATCTAAGATTAGCTGCTATAAGTAAAATCTAAACTCCATATATGAGAGTGCAATACAAGTTGCAGGTGGCCAGTTACAAGAAAATAGCCCAAATTCTTGCTACATGGTACAGTAATAATTGTCCCACTTATGTTGTTAAGTATTTCAACCTGGAAAAAGCTTCTCTTTCTAACCATAAATAGGTCTATATGAAGTTGTGTAGTCCAGTCATTTTTTATTTATATGGGCACTCTGACTACTGTAGTACAGTCAAGGCAGGATCAAGTGGAGTTAGTCCCTCAGTAATACCAGCAAAGACCTTGGTCGCCATCCCTTTGTGTTCAGAACAGAAGCAAGTCCCTTAGCTTCCAGAGATAGTGTTATACAATATTCATAATAATGTTCATCCATTCAACAAAACACAAGATGAAACAGTAAAAGACCTTGTGCAAAACACAGACATGGCAGCATGGTGAGGTGAAAATGGAGCTGATATTTTCTGACATCAAGACATTGCTTATTCCTTACACTTCATGCAAAGAAAAAATCATGACAAGAAGAAGGAAAATAAATGTTCAGATTTATGCCTTGAAAAGCATGCGAGCATCCGTTTAAAAATTCAAAAGTCAGTAGCATACTTATGGGAATATTTATATGTTTTTTGAGTTACTGAGCTTTAATCAATCCACATTGATATTACTGGGGAGGGGAGGAAGAGGCATTTGTCCCATTTTAGAGAAAATAGGATCTTCCACACATCTCCAGTATCTCCAGTTTTGCAAATCATTCATGAAACATACATTTGTAAAAGTAACATTTATTAGAAAACTCAAAGTAGTATAAATGTCACTATTTACCTGATGCAGTTACAGGATGGAACGCAAAAAAAAAGTTAAAAAAGATTCTGAAGTCAACACATGGCCTAGTCTCTACCTTAAGATTTGCCTTTCTCTAATACTTTTCAAAAGCAGGAGGATGTTAAACAAAGACAGATTATAGGCTAGACAGGTTTGTTTTTTATCCTTGAGATTAGTTCATAAATTTGTGGCTCTTGGAAGCACAAGGGTATCTAATAATTAAATATACATTCTTGGCAGTATTGGTACAACTGAAATCTCTATAAGAGATATCATAAAAATATAAAAATGCATGTATCACTATGCTGCAGAGTATTATCTGTCGTCAAAAAATTGTATTTGGAAGAAAAGCTTTCAACATAAAAAGTATTTTACAGATATGATTCTAAATCTCATCTGCTAAAACTTACACCTAGATTACAGTAACCTATTTTTGTTAGCTGTGTTCATGGCATAAAGAATGATTAATTTTTATGTGCAGATATAAATATATGTATCTACATAGACATGTGTACACACAAAGAAATACAAATACTCATATGTTTGCAGTATTACTTTACAGTGAATGCTACGGAAACATACGATTCTATGATTCTATACCTGAGTTAGCTTTAAGCTCAATAACATTGGTGCAGACAGTAACATAGACAAAGCTGTAAGGGCTGTAAAAGCTTCCCCCTCAAAGTAGATACATTATTTTTCTCCAAGATATGCTAAGATATAGTTCAAGGAATATCCCGTCTTGCAACTGAAACATAGCTCTATACCTTTTTTTTTCCAGATGTCATCTCACACAAAACTTTTTTCAGAGAAAATACTAGATGTATTGTCTGTTGCTGATTCATAGCATCAGATCCAACTTTAGCAAACAGAGAAGTGAAGCTACAGACACAACAATTCTTTATTTATTCTCTGCTTCATGTCCTCTGCTGACTTTATAATCTCTCTCCACCTCGTCACAAAACTGCTTGATATGAGCACACAGCATAAAAAAAAAAGTCTGCTTAAATGTTTGTGATGCTAAGAGTTAATTCAAGAACAGGTTAAAACCAACAACTTCTTAGCAAAGACATCCACTATGTATCCTGGCTTAATAACAACCACAATAGCAGTATAGCAGTTCTGAAGTCCTGGTACCTATACTCTATTTCTCTGTTCCACATATTTACCAGATTTTTTTTTTTTTGTCTTAGGTTTGAATATAAGCCCGATAATGAAGGATGGGCAGATACAGTCCCTTAACTGTGCTTGTGAGCTGAAGCAGGTTGTCACTGTAGGTTGCTGTTATAACAAGCAGAAATACAAACCCGGCATTCAGTACTGGAGCACTGGCAAATAATAAAACAGCATAAATACATGTGGTCTTCACTTAAAAAGTAAAATAAAAAAATAAAAAAGACTTTCTTTCCCAGTCTGAGAAGATTAGAGGAGAAATGAAAGGCCAAAACCTAGAAAAGGGAATATCTGAAAGATATAGAGAAATAAGAAAGCAGGGATGGAAAATAATGCTTCCTATAACTATCACATACTGTTTTTGTAAACTTCAGCTACTTGCTCAAACACCTGTTGGCCCACAACTGTGCCTTCCTACAAGCATATTTTTCTGCACTACTTATCATTCTTATTTGAATCCTTGTCACTCAAACAACTCTTTACTCTTCTTCTCCGCTGTCATCTATATAACAGAACACCATTAGAATATTCCTTTACAAATTGGGACAAATCCAGTGCTGGCCCTCATACTGCAGCTTCCAAGACGAGCAAACTCACCCACCTGGGCTAGCTTTCTAACTACAGGTCTAACATGATTGTCTCATCCAGCTCAAGGAGCAGGAATCTTCCCTGCAATATGGGAAGATCACAAGGCCAACCAAAGATAGTTTGCTAATGTGATCCAATATTGGTGTCTTTCAATAAAAATTTGCCATTTCTGGCTATATAAAAAGGTTGTTAGGATTTTGATAAATTTTCTACTCTGGTTCTTTCAGCCCTTCCAAATTTCCCTGTTAAATTTTGACTCCCTTCTGAGCAACACTGGACTTAGCACAAACTACTGCCTTTTTTCACAGTATTTCATGATAAACATCATCAAAATTTTTTCAACATTGATGAAGAATATCTAACAGAATATGCTAGATTAACAGTATCTTTGGTGATATCATATAGCATTGTTTATCATGATACAATGTGGAAACAGGATTTTTAGACACACTATGGAACTGTTTCAAGATAACAGAATAAACACCAGGAGAAAGGTGGTAAAAGCATCAGTAGGTTTGACAAGATGCTTTAAACTTAGCTGTACCTTTCAGTAGGGATGTACCCTGTCTATACGCTTTTCAGAATATATTTGATAATGACCAGACACATTTTGACAGACCTGAGTTCTGGAGAGTGAAGAAAAATGCTAACAAAAGGTCTGATGTCTGTGATGCCTGATGCTTTTGAACTGTGCTTTTTACCTCTAAGGAAAGTAAAAGAACCATGACAGAGTGCTCTAGAAGACCAGATGACTTCCTACTTTGTAAGTCATATTCTGAGAAGATTCTGAATGCATACTAAAGAATAATTCATTGAAGGCTATGATTAAATGAAAAATGAGTGAATTGCGAAACCTTGTATTTGGTACTAGATGCAATCTAGTGCTGCTCGGAAAGCAAGAAGTGTTCTGACTGATATCATTTAATCTTACACTGATTTCCTTGGAGTGTTCAGTTAATGCACACGGAATGAACAATAGCAAGGGACATAATGGGGCATTCATGGAGTTTAAAGACAGTGTAGCAAGCCTGCTATGATTCTGTTCCTCGACTACCTGAATTCAGCACAGTAGACGTGTAATGCAAAGAATCAAAGTGGAACAGATAAAATGTGCTGAGTGACAAAGACGACATTTGCATTTCTCTTTCCCAAAACTGCAGTCTCTAGCAATGCTGTGTACAGCTTGAGAACTGCCATGTTGAGTTTTCCATGAGGCTTTGGAGCCAATTCCCCTCCAAAATATGAGTTTGGATATGTAGCCTAACAGAGAGTGTGGTCACAAGCGATTCACCAAGCTAGAGGAAAGCTCCACTCAGCACTTTTTATCTTCCAGAAAATACCTAACATTATAAGTATGCAGATGCCATAAGCACAACATATTCAGATTATCTTCTTTTTATTTTCCAATCTAATATTTCATCTGACAGTAGATTAAAATTTCAAATCAGCCTCAATGATCAAATCAGTATCTGATCATTTTGTCCTAAAGACTTAAGAGAAATTTGACTTTGTATAGTAGTCAACTTAAATACATATAAATACATCATAGGCTAGAAGACAATTCTATCATTAGGTAAATTTTGCATTTAAAACCAATAAGTCCTAACAAGAATATATATAAAAATATGTATGTAAATAATACATATAAGTATATGTAAAATATATATATAAATACATATAAAAATATGTAAAATTGTATATGTATGTATTGTATATGTATAAAAATATGTAATATATGTATGTTTCTCCATATAAAAATAAATACAATACTTGATTCAAAGATACAGCAATAATATGGTGATGTGGATAATATAAGAATTTATATATATACTTATATACTTCATATATATATAATGTATACACACTTATACACTTATACTTACTTTTTGGAGTGCTTTTCATAAATAAAGCATCCACTGCCAATAAAACCAACATTTAGATATGGAATATGTGATAGTTGTTGGATATTATTTCTGTGGATCTTTAAGATGAGATTTATTTTTTTAACAAAGAAAAGAGCCGAAGTTGTTTATTAAAAGCTCTTTCGTCAATTTGATATATTGTAAAAATATCCAGTCGTTACTTGGACTTGTCATTGATAAACTGCACCACAATCCTTTTCATTTAACAGATGTGCACTAAATGAATGTAAAAGGCAGGATTATATAAATCCTACCTTATGTTTTAGAAGACAAGGCTTTAATTTGGTTCAAAGCTCATAAGATCTCCTCCACATCATTACTGCATGTAAATTGCAATGTAATTTGACTGTGAGAGTTCTACAGCAGTGTTAGAACATAGCAATGAATACAGACAGAAATGAAAACACACTTCCAGGCTTGTCCCCAAATTTATGATCTTCAGTTCTGTCACAGCATCTTGTAAAACAGTGTTAATTAAGGGCACTACATAAGAAAGAAATACATAGTAAAAATTTCACTGATAAGAAAGAACTTTAAATAAGTAAAGGTCACATCATGTAGGATATTGAATCAAGTGAAATGCTGTACCTTGCATATGTATCTTATACTAGGGAGAGGAATATTAGAAATAAAGCCTTTTTATGGCAGAAGAGTTACATTTCTGTTTTTTTTTTTTTTTTTTGTTATTGATAAAATAAAGCCAATAATCAGAATAAAAAAAAGAATATTCTTAACGTAATAAGCAAGTGTTTTGGTTGTCAATCCTTATATGCTCTTGAGCATATTTTAGTAGGCCACATAACTGTATACCAGAAGACTTCAAAAATGAATGGCAGCCAAAAATCTTTCAATTCAGATTTGGGAAGAATATTAGGTACAAAATTAATTATGTTACCTAACACCTCAGTGACAATCTACTTTAAATATTTTACTGCTAGACTTCTTGTAGCAGAAAATAAATAAATAAATAAATAAATAAAGACAGAGTGAGTTGGAACAGAAACAGTACAAGAAGCAAGTTGAGATGTGACAGATAAAGTGGAAAAGGCACAAAATTCATGTAGAAAAAATAAAGACCAAGCAAATAATTCCTACATTACAGGTTATGAGTATTCAGCTCTCAATATTTAAGCCTTGATTGCAAGGCAACTGTGTAAAGAGTAACTGGCTAAGTGTTATTTTATCATTGTTGAAATGGCCTACAAAATTGTTTTGTGTTTTTCACTTTGCTTAGAAGAGGAGACAACTCATTGAACAACAATAGCATTTCGGCTACATTTGGACCAGATAAAGGAAAATCTTTTTCCCCATGAGGACAGTCAAGCAGTCCCAGCAAGCCTGAACTAAAGACATCCTGAGATCCCTTCCAACCTGAATTATCCTATGACCCTTTCACTCTGTGATGTTTGTACTATTGCGTGTGAACTGTCAGATCTCATACTCCTCAACAGGGATGGTCAGAACCCTACATAATAAATAGTGGAAAATAAGTGAAAAACATAACCAAGGCACTAACACAACATAATCTTTGTGCTGCCCTTTCCGTTGCTAAAATAGTTCATGTGTTCCTCCTCGGATTGATAATCTATGCCTTATTTTTCAACAGATGTATAACTTAAAAGTATTACCTCACCACAAAAAATAGGTCTTGCTGTTATACTAGTATCATGCATTTCCCATTTTATCAGCACGTAAAGTAAACACGGTGATTGCAAAATAGAAGGATATCTGCGGAGAAATTCAAAACAAAACAAAACCAAAAACAAACTCATTCTTAGCGCCAGGAGGCTCAGCTCCACAGTTCTCTTAAACACCACATGCAAGGTGTAACGATGGGAGATAAGAGGGTTAATCAGTAGATCATCCAGTTCAGTCATGACATCTAGTTCAACTGCGCATAATTTCTTACCAAGAGGCAGAGAGAAAAATAAAAGGTTGTCATTTAATTTTTTATAGAAGGTTGTATCTCCACACTCAACATTCTGGAAAAAAAAATTACCTACAGGATTAAAACAATGCTGAACTTGAACAAACCAAAAGATTCCAGAAACAAAGGCTTTTACACGGACTTTACTGTTGAATTTCTGTGAGTTTTATGAAGATTTTCACAAAAATTCTCTCTCTCAGATAGATCCATTTTTTTTCCCTATTTCTTTTTCTGATCCTTGTCATGCAAGTTACTAGTCCCCAAGGGTAGCTAGTGCAATTATCTTTAGGCCTGCATCAATCATTTTATCTTCATTTAAGTTCCTAGTCTGTTATATTTTATATACAGGCATTTATACACAGCAAAATCATTTTGGGGAGAACAGCATTGTTTAAGGATTTAGCTAGCTAACATATTAGCTTAAAGACATGCTTTATCAAGAAGACAAAAGTAACACTTAAAGTTACTGTAATTTGAAAAAGTTCAGAGAAAAAATGGGTTGATAAATATATTCCCTCACTTCTTTCTCATCAGTCTTCTGTTGCTAGCTTAAATATATACATAGATATCTTAGACAGACCATAACTTTTCCAATATATTTTCTAAATTCATATGTCCAGCTCAACATATTTTTCTACAAGTGGATTGAGCCTGTCTTCACTGTCAGAATCAGAATGAAAAGCAGTTGACCGCTAGAAGAGTTACATATTTGAAAATAAGGAGTTGATATCCATCCATGAATTGCATAAACAATTATTTTTTAATATTCACTAGGATATAAGCAAGGCTTAAAGTTCTGCTGAATATGAATGCTTTTGCTTTTCCATTATCGCTGCTGTTCAATCCATGACCCTGCCCGTAAGGCCTCTCTGCTAATACATATTTCAGACAAATCCCCGTGCCCTGCCCCTAATGGGAAACAATGGCAAAGGAACTGATGAGAAATCGGTGCAAAGTGAAACACCGATAGTGTGTCACTGATGGTCACTGACAGAAAAATAGTTAAAATCTGGACATAAAACAAACAAACAAACAAATAAACAACAAATAAACAAACACACAAAAACACCTCCCTCTTCTTGCTGACTTGAGGTAGAAAACAACTAACTGGTTCAACAGGTGGCCCTCAGCTACTCTCAGGAACAAAGACCCAGCCAGAAAATGACACGGCTGCTTTGCTGCTTTGGAAAATACAGTGAAATAGAGAGAAACTCCTGCTGATTTGGTAAACAAAGGAAGCACTGAGTTTTTCCTTCCCTGTACTTGTTCCTAGCCTTTAGAAATGGTGTTATGATGCTTAACAAATGCTTACAATTATTAATGCCATTATTATGATTTGCTCATTACTGAAATACATGCTAGATACACTGCAGAGCAAAGGAAAAGAAAGGGACTAGTGCATGAGTTCTAAATTATGTAACTCAATAAAGAAGTAAGACATGGAGATGCTGTTAGAGAGTAAGTTTGCAAAAGCTAGGTCCGTACCATGGGACTGGCTTCCTCTGAGGTATACGCTGTGGAAACATGTGCTGTAGTTGTGGTCTCTATTCAGTGGTCAAAGAAAGGTATATCTCTGAGGTCACATTCTTGCATGAAACCATAACCTTAACTGAAAAGATTCCCGGACTCTTACCCTATAGGGTAAGACATTACCAGGAATATTTACATTTTATTTTTTCTGTGAAATGTGTGAGGTGTTCATTTTAACAGAACAATTACATTTCCATGAATACTTTAGAACTAAGAGTCAAATCAAATAGACTATAGATGTCTGATTGTTGTGTGTTTCAGGACTGCAAGACATTCTCACTACTGGTGACAGCCATGATAATTTTTTACTGCAACAACATGGAAATTGTTATAAGCGACTTGGGTCATTGCGTTTGGCTTACAGTTATGTTCTTCCAGTATCAAGGAAATTTCTGGGAGTTGACCTCTGGTGTGGTCAGTTAACTCCATCAGTCCTTAGCTTCTGGTGATACTACCAAAGTAGAAATGAGCTGCTATCTCCTGACTACTAAAACACTTTCTGTTTATTAGTCAATATTTTTCATACTCCAAATATGCACGTGTCATTTCAGGACGAAGATTGGATATGTAGGCAGTCATACTAAGCAAATCTTTTTTTCACTCATTATGATTTTAGTGTAAGATATATTTTGTACACTTTCAGGTCAATGATTTAAATATAAAATCATTTGTAAAATCAGATATGAAGACTTAAAAAAAAATTAGACAATAGTTTATCATATGTCAAAAACTTCATTATTCTACAACTATCTTAGTACCAGAAGCATTGAAATGAAAAGAAAGCAAGGCAAAGAAGTTAATTGAGCCTTTGTCATTCAGAATCAGTCTTAACATTAAGTTTCACTAGGAAATTAAATGTCTTTTTTTTTTTTTAATAGATGAATGAAGCCCAGAGGCAATTTCTCATTTCTTCTAAGTAACTCACCCAGGATTACAGAAGACATTGGCTTACACTATTGCACTTCTTCATACTTCTTATCATTAAGAATTTCCTTGGTTCCTCTGACAATCAAAATGTTGCTTAGAGGGCAGATGGAAACTCTGGCCCTAGGTCCACACCCTTGATATCCTAGCTGCATATTCTTTGCTTATGGAGGAAAACTGTTGCATACAGACTAGGCTCTGGGAAGGAACAGTAGCACATTTCAATAAGTCCTGCTATGGATTATCAGGGTGGAAGAACTGGATAAATCATCAGAGAGCACACCTTCAGTAGAGATATCTTTAAATTAATCTCTTCCATTAAAGGTCCATATTTACTTTCTAATTTTCTCATGCTTATACAAGGCAGTAACAAGTTCATTTGTTCTAACTGTGGCTGGTGTAAACAGTTTTAGAGAGAACAAGCTATAGACTTTTTGGCATTCATGGAGTGGTAGCATCAGTGAAGGAGTGCTGAGAATAATGGCTTGGCATGATGTTGAACATCAATCATTACCTTTTACACAGATAAAGAGTAATGAGTAGCATTATGTACCATTGCTAGATTCTTTAGAGAAGAATATGTATCTCATCTTTCCCCCCTGCCTTGGTAAGCTCGCATAATGTGTCTATGATTTGACTTATCATGGTAAAAGACCAAAGTTACATTATGTTTAAACCCTTATATATTAAATTAACTCTCATACAGGTGAAATTGTAATGCTTATTATCCCTAGATAAAGTGCTGGAGGTAAAAAGCGCACACCAATCCTGGTGGAAATGGACTTGGACTCGGGAAGTCATTAAGTGAAACAGTAAATGGAAATGTCTGTGCTGCTAAAATGGTCTGCAAAGCGACACATTTTTTTTCTTTTTTCTTTTTATCTTTTTTTCTTCTTCTTTTTCTTTGATCTTTAGGATTACTGAGCAATGAACTTGTTTAAGGCAAAGACATAGGCTTCATTTAGAGAGAGGAATGAGCTCCTTTCCCATAAAATACATAATCCTTCTATAGCAGAAGAGACAAGAGCAACACATTGATGTATATATTGTGACCTTGCCTGGCTGCAGACATGAACGAGAGAGAGCATCTGAACCGTAACTATATTTGAATTTTAGGCAACTTTTCACAATCTGTCATAAAGTTCCTTGCAAATTTTTCGCATTTAAACAATAGCTATTTTGTTTTTTTTTTTTTTTTTTTAATATATTCTTCTGGTATATATTGCTCACCATCATCACAAACTATTTTTTTACCACCACACAGGTCTGGATCAACCGTACTTTACTAAGGCTAATTAAATTTTCCCTACCACATCTGTATTTCCTCCCAGTTCTCTTCACAATAAACACAAATCCATGATTTGTCTTCTGTGGGAACAACTGAGTGCCCGTGCAGCCTACAGGCATTTGAATCTGGGACAGAACAAAGACAAAAAAGGAGCACAAAAGTCTATATATAAAAATAAATAAGTAAGGTCACACAGTAGCAGTACAGACTGCCAAGAGGAGTCTGCTTATGGTTAGGACAATTTATTGTCCTTGTGGATGTAGAAATCCAGAGATATGCAAGTGAAAACAGTGGTGACTGAAAAGTGGCCTGGAGAGGCTTTTTTCAAAAGGCCAGGAGAGGTTGGTACAATAGCTGTGACACAGTACATACTACATGATATTGGAGACCAAATACTTTTGTGGAGAGTTGAGACTTGTGTTGGACCATGATTTAATTTTTATTATTTTGTGCGTTTAATTTGGATCTCTTATGATACTGTAGATGCTGTCCTTTGAGGTGATTTCAGGGTAGTTGTGTAAATTTTCCCATACTTGAGAATTAAGAAGAAAAAGTTGTCCTTCTGTGAAGTTGAGGGTACACTGTCAGTTTTGGTATTTATATAAATAGGCTATATGTATTCATAGAATTATTTTCATACTGTGTAAATATCTTCCTCCTCAAAGACATTGAGAAAAATGAGAATTAGTTTTGTTTATTTTCAGCAAACTTTTTCCTCAAAAAATTATTTTTCTTAAATTGGTGGAAATATTAATTTTCTTTAAAAGATATCCTGTTGAAATAAATGGAGCATAAATCAAATAAATTCCACTAAAATCACTATAAACACTGAAAATATGGTCAAATATTTCTGATCTTAAATGGTTTATGTTTTTATAACTTAGGTATTATTCTTAGCAGTTCCAAACAAATTTTAAATATTTTGTTCCCTATTAAAAAAAAAAAAAACCCACAAAAAGCAGCTTTTATTTAAAGTCAGAATTAGGGAAACTATGCAAAACAGCAAAATATAGATCTGAATGACCTAGAAAAAGTTAAATGACTGCACTTGGTAACTCTGCTATATGACAAATCAGGTAAATGCATCATTACAAAATGAAGAAAGCCATCACTATTCACTATTAACTGCAACAGTCCTAGAAACAGATTCATTTACAGCTCCACAATTGCTATTTTCCTTGGAAAACATCTTTATTGTAGAAGTAATTTTCATAGAGCATTTATTCTTATTCAATGTGGAAGTGCCAAACACCAAACGTATTTCCATACATCTGATCATAAACCAACAGGGGCACCAACACTGCAAGCTTCTCACTTTTCTGTGTCAGAAATGACCAATAAGCAGAAAAGCAAAGGAGAATTTTATGACTTTACTTTCATTGCTTTCATCCTTTCTGAATTTGTTAAGACTTTAAGATGAGCTAATTCACTCTTTAATGCACCTGACAGATTTAAAATCCAAAACACCATGTATATTTTCTTAATTGGATGGATATTTTCTGTGTTCCCTTCTAAGTGTATTGGTGGTATTCATGAAAGACATCAATTTACAACCTTCCATCTTAAGGCCCTTTTTTGGAACAGAATGACATGGAAAAATTCAATTCCAACAGTGTATTTGACTTTCCTCATCACAACTAATGCTACGTATTGTAGGGACAATCAGGTCGGTGCTCTAGGCCTTTTTGTTTCCCATGTGATCATGTTCTCATGGAAGCAATTTATTTTTTTCAAAAAAAAGCCTCAAATCTAAGCTGAATACCTTATTGGATCAGTCCCTTTGCAGAACAAACTAAAACTCTGATGCACCGTGGCAATGGCCTGTGCAGGACCCATCAGTCATAAGCATGGCAGAACAAGGCCAGGGCAGAAGGAATCTGAGATCTGCTGTCATGAATCTAGACTGGCTGCTTTAAGACATGGGGTGAAGCCATGATCCAAACCCTGCAAATCCCTCAAGAACCCACCTTTCTGGACACACAATTCCTTTCTTCCCTTCCATTTGCCAAATTTCAGTTTATGGAACAGGAATCATGTGACTTACAGATTAATGCAATATACAGAAGAGATGAGATGGTATTTAAATAAAAGAATATACCAACTGAAAATATTAGCAAAATGGTTATAGAGTAAGAATACAAGAATAAGTAACAATGCAATGGATGCCTAAAATGAAAAATGTCAGATGTCTCACAACATCTTACAAAGTATGAAAAACTGGATATAATCAAAAAAAAAAAAAAAGAGAGAGAAAAAAATACTAAATATGTAACAATTAGAAGTGTTTGGAATATTGTTCCAAGTTTAAACATTTCTACATTCTTTCGCTTTACATGTATTTTTTTTTAATATTTATTTACTTCCACAAACACCCAGACATACACATGTGTATATATTTTAATTACAGATTCCAGGTATGGTACCCTGTCATGACAATTCTATATTCAGCGTCATCTATTTGCATCAGTCTCAAAAAATCTACTAGGCAAAAGTCATTGCTTAGTTAGTACTGGGTTACCTTAAAAGGAATTACAGCAGGATTAAATATGTTGGCAGAAGAATAGTTTGGTTAACAGCTTACTTCCTAATGTATAATATTCTCAAAATATCTAGTAAATAATTTTAAAGAAAGATATGACAGTTTAATATATTCAAATTCAGATTTTATTAGAATGTGAAAATAAAAATTTACATCTTATAGAAGTTTTTATAGGTTTTTATGAAGAATGAGTAATACTCACACAACAGATGAGTTTTACATACATTTTATGCCACATTCAAATGTATGCATGGAACTTTTTTTATTTGCTAAAGGCAGAGGGAAGAGGTTCCTATTTTTTTTTCCTACTTCCCTTGTTTAGGATCTGTTTTTATATAATGCCAGACAAATTAAAAGATCTGTGCCAGCATTTACTATTGAACTTCCAAAGGGAATAAGTTTCATATATTCAGCAATGGATTGAATGTGCCTGAACTAAAATGTGAAACCAATAAACAACTAGATTATTGCCTATGATGCCATATGTAATGTCATCAAAATGGGTGAATAGCACTCTCTGAAATACATAGTCTCAGGGCAGCAAAAGCACTACATTCAGATGTCCAAGAAGAAATGCTGGCTTCAGAATTTAGCCTTGACATCACTTCCTAATCTGAAATCACCCTGCCCACTTTTTCTGATGCTTTACTTTGAGGTCAAATAAAAAATAAATAAATGCCTTTTAACATAAGTTTGCCTAACCACTTACTGTTCAAGTCATTAAGAAAATGATGTTCCTCTAGAGTTTTGGAAACAAGGAAGGCTGAGGTAGTATTTTAATTTGGATGAAAAAGGCTTATTTGTATACAAATAACTCCAAGAGTACAAAATCTCCCATAGTGTCCCTCTAAGATAATGAGAATTAAATCAATTGGACAAAACCAGGTACATCTAATATCTAGGCCAACACCAAAAGAGAACTTGGGTAATGCCTTTTCTTCTTTTGCCATGAACTACTGTATTTCATGATCAGATGCATAAAAGGCACTTCATTCCATCTGCCGATCACATACAGCTCTTTTCTACACACACATGAGAATTATGCTCCATACGCCACTGTTTACTTTTGTGATTTTAATTTGCCACTTGTCCTACAGATAATAGATTTGTATTTGTTCCAGATCCATTCTGCAAAAAATGAAAGGCAAATGAAAATGTCAGCAGTAAAGTCTGTGTAAAGGAATTGCATTAAAGCATTCATGACATTTGCAGTAAAGTTAAAATCAGTCTCCCACTCCTTGTTTGCCCCATGCTTATTAGCTACTACAGACAGATTACGAAATGCTTTCTTCTAAACAAAAAGTTTAGTTTTCAGAATTTTGTTTTTCTTTAAAGGAATCAAAGTAAAATGCTAACTCATACGCTCTTTTTGTCTGTTAGCTTAGCTAGTATCTCTAAATACTGCAGCACAACCACATCAAAGGCAGGATTAGCTTTATCCAACCTAAACTCAAACTTCTCATTCCACTGAAAAGAAGGCCTAGATACAGTCACGGATTTGATGTGACTATCCGGTCTGCAATCCATTTAAATGCATTTGCTTATGCCTTTCCTTTATAGTCCCCAAATATATTCTCGCTCCCTGTGATATTCCAAGTCACATTAATAAATAAAATGCAAGACTTAATGAAGAAAAGTATTTATATATTGAAGAGCTGATCCTAATCCTTCTCTTATTTTCTCCTTTTATTGTCCTGGTAGTGATGGGTCTACAGCAGTGCTCCGGATTAATCACTTAAAAGTCATCTCAGAGAGACAGGAGGTGCAGTGATAGCGATAGCATAAACTCCTGAACTCCCCTCTGAAAATTTAGGCCCTGGATATTTAGTAAATTTGTCAGCAGAATCAAGGAGAGGTAAGTGCTTAAATCCCACTTTGGTGGGCACCTATGGCCTCCAATTATTCAAAATGTATATAGCCCTCTGCCAAACTGAGTGGAGTCTGAAGAAGACTGTGGAGGCTGTTCTAGAGATAAAGTGGACAACCACCCACTTCAGAGAGAGTGGATAACTGTCAAGTCATTATTAGAGAAGGAAAAGTCCTGAAATATTTTTGCAAAACTATGTCTATACTAGATTCACTACCTGTGAATGGAATTTGATTTACAAGGTCTCAAGTAAATATCAAGAACAGCCAACAGGTGACTTTTTCATAAGCCTTTTTCTTCTCCTGTGGCATTGCTCTCTTCCTCTCTGATGTTCTCTCATAAGAATGCCCTCTTGGTTCCATGAAAAATGCAAATGAACGCCATTGTTTTTCACTAAACAAACATTCATTGACAAAAGGCTGTGCTAGCTGTTCTGTTTGTTGTCTCACCTCCTTAGATGGAGGAGGGACCTCGTTTTTATTAACCCCATGAAGATCACAAGAGTAACAAATATGCAATTTGACTGTCTTTCTTAGGCATTGATGCCATACAGGAAATATATATTTTAAATATTGATTATATAAAATTCTGCACTTTAAAAATAGCTCAGACTCAGAATTATTGCCTCATAGCTGTATTTTACATTATTTGCATTACTTGCTCTATACAAGGATTTTTTCTCAAATGGTGGAATTGGCCTTTTTTGTACTCTTAAAAATATTTTTAGATTTTAGTTGAGAGTATGAAGAATACTTCCTCTCCTGGAGATGATTGAAATATTTAATTACATTACTCCCTTAGTTATGCATCAAATACAAAGCATGTCTTATGAACATGTCTGTAGTAGAATCTCAAGTATAGCACACCATCCAGTGACAGTCACCCGA
Organism: Tinamus guttatus; assembly: GCF_059628265.1. NCBI lineage: Eukaryota > Metazoa > Chordata > Aves > Tinamiformes > Tinamidae > Tinamus > Tinamus guttatus. Next base: position 120,211 of record NW_028289052.1, read on the forward strand.
TTCTTACATTTTAGCTATTGGTTATGAGAGAGGTGAAGTCTTCCCTGGGTGTACTTATGTGCAACAATTTTATCCCATGCTAACTACTCTTACCTGAAGTCCTTTTTCGCTTCTAGATCCAGGTAAAATGCAGTAACATTTAAGATGTGCATTTTGGGGAAAGGAGGTAGGTTGTTCTTCTGTATACAGAATAACATCACAACAGAAATAAAATATATTAACAAATTCAAAAACAGTGTCTTCTGGGTAATTCAGCAGCTATAACGTAATGTCTTTTGTTTTATGTTTATGTTTTGTTTGGTTTTGTTAGGAAGTAGGAATACATACTAAATTATTTTCTTGTCATTTTAAGTACTGCATTCATGTTTTTGTTACAGGAAAATAAAAAAGGAATATGTCTATAAACTATGCAAAATGAAATGTGTATAGCATTCTTCTTCATTTGACAACACAAGTGAGCATTATATCTAATTTTACTATAGACAAAAACTGGCAATTCACTGTAAGAATAAAATGAACTTCTGCTTCTTATCAGGACCGGCTATAGCCCAGCGGTTACTTTGGCTGATTGTAAGTGATTGCGACTTTGGAATTTTACAACATATATCCATGCCAATGTAAAGCTCTCCTATTCCAGTCACTTCTCCTTTGCCCTGGGTAGCTATGCTGATTAAATAATGAAGAAATATTGAATGCAGATACTTTTTCTTTTTTGTATAAGCCTGAAAGGAACATCATGGGTCGTTGCTTTCAGTCTTCTAGTTAGTACTAGATATTTGTCTTCCCTATTTCTTCTGAGAATTTTCATTTAAGCATTGTTACACTTATGAAAACTTTGCAAAGACTTTGCTTCATCTTTGATAATGAACTTAGGAACTACTGGTTAGAAAAATAACATGTTGGTTTTTGTTAGCTGCCAAATTCATTATTGATGATTTCCACATCTCAGTTTGTTTTTTTCTTTTGTTTTTAATACTGCAGCCCCTAAGTTGGTATTGCACTGATAAGAACATCTAAGGACACCTCATTTCTTCTCCTCCAGAGAAAACAGCTTAGTGTTATTAACCCAAACGCTCTAATCTCATAAGTAGCAAATTACCCAGAGCAGCTGATGGGAGAGAAGATGCACTCTCTGATAAGCCTCAGCATCACAGCAGATGATCTTTGTAGTAAACCTCACTCTGCACCTTTCTCAAAATTTTCCTTGACTACCTTAGAGCTTTCATTGCATCGGGAGCTTGTAAGCCAGGGTTTTTCTACAATGTTTTTCTACCACACCCACAATTTTTACATCCCTTAAAAGTGGGGAACCTTTCAGAAGCCTTACATACTCTGACAAGGCACAGCTTTTTCTCTTACTTTCCTTATATTATGCCCTTTCAGAACAGATTAGAAATAATGCCTACGCATTCAGGAGACGGAAGACCACAGGCTAAAGTTCTCTGCTCAGAATTCATGGAAAAAAAAAGAGGAAGCCTAAAACAACAATTGTAAAAGCCAAATAAATAAATAAAGTTTCCATTAGCAGTGAAAAAATATAAGAACTAACAGACCTTTCATACAAATATGTTCATTTAGACACTGATTCATAGGAAGACACAAAACACTCAGGAGATTTGACTGTAATAAATCTGCCACTGATTTTAATCTATTTCCTCATATTAAAATGATAGAAGGATAATAGGTCAGCAGAGACCCCTGGATATCTCTAGTCCAACAGCTGGAGCAAATCAGAGCCAGTTAGATCAGATTGCTCACGGCCATGTTTAGTCAGGTTAACATATCCCCAAGAGTGAAAACCCCACAGCCTCTCTGGCCCCTGTTCCAGTATCTGCCTAGTCTTGTGGAAAATCTCCCAGTTTGTGCACATTGCCTCTTGTCCTATCACTATGCATCTCCAAGAAGAGCCTTTGCCCTTGTATTTGTATTAGTGTCTTGTAGATCACGTTGTGTTTTTTCCTTATGTAGATAAGCTGGGATTTTATTTTGCTTTTGAAGAGCAGAGCAATTTTCTTCATCCATCAAACAACTACAAAATTATGTTTTGAGATTTCAATTCACCACAATTTCCTCCACTATAGTCTTCTAGAAGTTAAATGTAAATAACAAAGTAATGCCAGTTTCAAAATCAGTTTTACTATGAGGCTAACTTGTGAAAGGCTTCTGTAAGGCTTTCTCAGGGTATTGATTCATAAGAGGAATTCTTGACAAAGATAGATACAGTCTTGGTCTCTACTGCTCCACATCATACCTCTTTTCTTTGCTATGGTGGTATAATTTTAGAAAGGAAGAAATGACAACAACAAACAACTCTATAAAACCAAGTCCATCAACCCAATATATTCTTGACTGTTCTTTCCCTTCATCTTTATTATAATATAGCCCCACAAATATGTGGCTTGACAGAAGTGTAGGGCTGATGACATATGGCATGGGAATAATTCCAAGAATTCCAGGTATTATTAAAGCATCTTCACCATTGAAACCAAAGTCTCAAAATGCTTCTACCTCCTCTGGCCTCAAAACTCTTTGCCAATTACACCATTAATTCTAATGAGATTACTCAGCAAATTTGGGTTGTAAAAAATGGCATTAAATTACACTCTCAGCAAGAGAGTATATGTTCTAGCAATATCATTTTTCATAAGGTTAACTGTCAAAATATCTTGCCTTATAATCTTCATTTGTTTAAATATACCATCTCAAAGGGAATATTTTTTCATACTTTTGTTCTAAAATATTAGAAAAATGATTATTTCTGTTCATTCAGGTGCAACCAATGAATTTAACATGTGTGTAAATAGAAATTTATGTACTCATGCTTTTATGCAAATACACAATACAAATACAGACACACAGACTTATCCCAGGATAATATACAAACAAGAATACTTCTTGCAGTATCCACTAGTTCTGCATCTTAACAATGGTTTTCAGGGGTAATTTCAAAAAGCAGAACCTTGAAGCATCATAATAAAGTTATAATTTCTAGTCCAATGCACTTATATTCCAGGAAAGCATATTCAATGCACATAACTTCTGTACAAATTGTATGAAAAGTGTATCTGTAGCACTGCAGAAATGGCAAAGGCCGGGTTACTTATTCTTTGCTTCACTGCTTTTAATACAAGTCATCTAATAAGGTAATGAAGTAGATGACAGGAAATTTAATATTAATTTTGCATGGTCTAGTCAAACCTTTTTTTATAACAGTCTTTGGAAGTTTTACCTAAACTAGTATCATCTAGTCAGACACCTGGATCTATTTGAATGGAGAAGTCTAACCTGTTACAGCAGAGAACTTATCCAAGATAATCCCTTGCCTAAAGCAAAACAATAAAATCTTGGCTTTCTAAAGCAAGAGACTTTTTTTTTTTATGCACTGCTGCCATTGATTTCCTTTTCTACAACTTGTTTTTATTATATTTCAGAGTCAAGTACTTTCACTGAATTTAAAGATTATCTGCAATATTTATTCTTGGAATAAAACTGCTGTAGTACTAGAGGGAGTTCTGCAAACTACTCCTGTAAATGCATCTTACAATTTAATATCTTCAGACTGAAGAGAGCATCACAGCATTTTATATGCTGAGAGAGACAAAAATTTTACAAAAGACAAATCACTGATAAACACTACATTGAGATTTGAAAGACTACTCTACAGTATTGCAGGCAATATTTTTTTTCTCCTGGAGACCTCTTTTTTATTCTCTTCATTTATGCTATGGACCATTCTTTATCATAAGCAAAACCTTTTCCATGACTCTTTGTTCTGGATGAAAGAAAGACTGTGGGCAAATGAGGATAAGCAGCAGTATTGACTGTGCTTATTTCCCATTTCAAAGCACTGCAATAGATAGATTAATAGTTGTGGCATCTCTTCTGAACAATGAAAAATAGGCTAAAGTTTATTTTAGGATTCCACTGAAGTAACCACTGAAACAAGAACACTTCCACACAAACGTCCTTAGATGAGAGATTGTTATTATTTGCCGCATTAGTCACCATAGATTTGACAGTATAAAAATTAAAGAGATGGCCAATGACAAAGGGCTTGACCACTACTATTTTTCAACACATTGGCTTCAGCTGCATTTTTTTTTTTTTTTACTTTTCTCTGAAAGCCACCAGTGAAGATGTGAAGCGAGTGAGAGCTCTTCACCACAGCGAGGTTGCCCTTGTTCCCAGTGGTTTGATTCTCCCCACCAGTAACAGGAGACAGTCACCCCAAGTGGCCTTGCGCCTAAGTGGCTTGGTAAGACTGCTGTGCTTCCTTGCTCATTTCTTTCCTCCTACAAAAACATAACTCTCTTTGTAGGATTAATATATCACATAAATGTGGCAAAAGGACTGAGAATCTAAACCTTCTTCAGTTTTACCACCAGAGCTACTACTTCATCTTACAAATTTGACTGCTTTTATATATTGAGACCCCACAGCTGAAACTAAACCCTCAGTAGAATGATGTAGGGATTTTCACCTGCAGAGTTCCTGCTATCATAGAGAAACAAGACATCAGGTGTCTTAGTTGGCTTGAGACACTAAGACACCATTTGTTTTGCTCTCTCTGTTGCATCTCATGCCTTATAGAGCAGTTTCGCATTTTGAGCTAACAAATCTTAAACTTGCCACAGGTGAATATAATTATCAATTTTTCTGGACTAAGCAAGGGTGTTCATTGAGTGTACTCAGATATGCACATTGGACGTCTTCATCTCAGTAAAAGTTTTAAATTATTTTTTTTTGTTTGTATATTTCTTGACACTGATGATCACCTCTTTGCAAAGACTTAGAAAATAGATTATTTCTAAAAGAAGTTTATTTAGATATTACATTAATAACTTGGAAATAACAAGAAAAATTTCTTCAAATATACTAACAGCAAAAGGAAGATCAGGGCCAAGAAGGCCAATGGGATCCTGGGGTGCATTAAGAAGAGCGTCTCCAGCAGGTCGAGGGAAGTGATCCTGCCCCTCTACTCAGCCCTGGTTAGGCAGCATCTGGAGTATTGTGTCCAGTTCTGGGCTCCACAGGACAAGAGGGATGTGGAGCTGCTGGAGAGAGTCCAGCGCAGGGCCACAAGGATGATCAGGGGCCTGGAACATCTGCCCTATGAGGAGAGGCTGAGGGAGCTGGGCCTGTTCAGCCTGGAGAAGAGAGGGGACCTGATCAGTGTCTATAAGTACCTCAAGGGAGACAGTGAGGAGGATGGTGCTGGCCTCTTTTCACTGGTGGCCACTGACAGAACTAGAGGAAACAGCCAGAAACTGAAACACCAAAAGTTCCACATGAACTTAAGGAAAAATTTCTTGAGAGTGAGGGTGACAGAGCCCTGGAACAGGCTGCCCAGAGAGGTTGTGGAGTCTCCTTCTCTGGAGATCTTCAAAACCCGCTTGGATGCCACCCTGTGCCACGTGCTCTAGGTGACCCTGCGTGTGCAGGGGGGTTGGACTAGATGACCTCTAGAGGTCTCTTCCAACCTTAAGCATTCTATGATTCTATGATTCCACGAAAGTGTGCCTCATTGTCCTCTCTTTCCGCCAGGAAGCCAAGCTTTTTCATTTATATTAATTGCAGCGGTGCAATTGCAGTGGCTGCAAACAGAGATGCTGTTTTCTCAATTACTCTGTTCATTAGCAGCGTAAAAGACTGAAGCTTGTCCAAAAAAAAAAAAATTTTAGAGGGGTTCATCTTTCTCAAGGAGCAATAAAAAGAGCAAAGTCATGACATAATTTTTCATTTTATAATGGGAAATTTATTCAAGTATATTTTTGTTGCGATTTATCACTAAAGACACCTTACAATTAAATGCCTCTATTTGCACATAGGTAGTCCAGAAATATTTTAAATTCCCATGGAGCTGACTCTGGAATTTTTCCCCATCTTACCATTTTTCATTTAATCTCTGAAGTCACTTGTGCAACTAGAAATATTCAGGCCTACACAGTTAACAGCTATATAATTGCATACTTGAAGAATCTCTAGGTCTTATCAAAAGACCTGTTTTAAAGTTATGCATGCCACACAAGGCCAAAATTAGGCTGGAATGCATATTTCCCACCCTCAATCCATACTTACAATTGTCTAAGTCAACCAAGATTTGTCTAAGTACGGATTAACTGTAACAATTATTTTCCATTACATGGTTGTTGAAAGAAAGATATTGCTTAGAATCATGAAGATCTCTCACTAGATATATAACATCTCCAGGTGCAAATGACAGTTTTGTAGGCAGACAGACAGATTCCATAGACTAAATACTATAGTGGTGCCCATATTTATATAAACATCTGCTCACATTATTCCTTCTCATTTGCAGACACAATCATAGGGGCAATTCATTGTGCCACCATCATTAAAATGAGCCTCTGAAGGTGCTTTACTTTGTTTCATACACTATTTATCTGCACATAGATCTTTATTTTGTAATGGCCTTTTTAAAAATAGTAGCTGAAATCCCAGCAGTGATTATTTTTCTTCTGCAGTGGTCTGGCAGTGCTAAGGTACTCATCCCAAGAACTGAACCCTTGACCTATTAATTATAACAAGAAGAACAATAATATATTTGTTTTGCGTTACTGAAGGAGTATATAAAGAGGAACATCTTAGCACAAAAGAGAGAAAAATGACCGTAATGTGAGCGCACATGTTCACAGTTTCTGCTAGCCAGACACTTATAGCTTAGACAGAAGTTGCTCAGAATTATGGTTCAGGGAAGAAGTGATAAGAACCAAAGATAGCAATGGATTTCTTCCTCACATCCCTTGCACAACTGCTATCGTAAATCCTTTTGTCTCTGTACTGAATATCTTTCTACCACCCAGTCTTCTACAACAGGAGCTCCTGACTTACCCTCCGATATCCCACCAAATTCATCCAAAGCAGAACTCATGTAAAGGTGACAGAGACAACAGAGAACAGAGCGACTGAGGAGGGGAAGGGGAAAAAAAACAACCAGACTGGTGGAAGTCATGCAGGAGAGGAAGATTTCATACAGATGTGTGTACATCTGCTTTGCATCAGTCACAGAATCCTAGGGAGTAACAGGTTTATCACTTCCTGTCATCATTTGAATAGCTGAGTGATTCACAGTCACAACTGTTTTTCACCCCTGCAACAGGCTGCAGGGAAATGTGTACCCCCATGCAGCCCTTCTATATTGTATTCCAAACCATATTTATTGCACTTTTTTCTACTACCTCCCATCTGCCTTCATCTTGAAACTTATGCTCAATGCTGTGCATTGATGCCAGGCTGATGGCTGTGATGATGTCCCTTGCATCTTGCAGCTACAGTGCCATGACAAGAACCTGAAGACATCCTGCTCCTCTGAACATTCTGAAAACTTCAAGAGATTATAGATTTTATAATAATATTAGAGAGGATTGTGCTAAGCGCACTTGTAAAGTACTGATGGCAATGTGTGTAATGGAGCACCAGAAGTATACTTTTTGGTTATTGGCTCAAGAAAATCAGTAGCTTTGAAAGCTGTGGATATAATTCCTTTTACAACAAACTGCCTTTTGATGTGTACACTACCTATGCTCATAATTCAAAAGTAGCTGCAACAACAGTTGGCAATGTGAGGAGAAATAGATTCAGCCTTTCCTCAACATGGAAATTAATAAGAATATAAAGTCATAGAAAAATTATTAAAATAAACACTGAATCACTAGGCTGAGTGCTTTGAGGAGATAGGTGGTGACAGGGCAAGTAGAATTCATCCATTTATCCAGTACTGATCTACCTCAATCATCAATGTGTAGTGGAACTCTGTTTATTCAGATTAATATATTACTTTGTATAGGAACTATCATAGTCTTTTATAAATGCTAGGAATTCTGTTCTATAAATCATACTAAAGTTTATCCTATTTTGTTAATAATCTGGATCGTATAATGAAAAAAATTAGGAGGAGGTGTGTGACTAACAGCTAGGCCACTTTTCAGTGAGGAAAAGACCAGCCAGGCATACTGTTATGACCATGCAAATAGAGCCCTGTCCACTAACTTGGAGGAGTAGTGCAGGGATTAGCTCCACAAGGCAGGATGCATCCTGCTGGGAAAATGCAATGTCTTTCATAATCCCGTTTCCCAGCCAGCTGTTGGGAAAGCACGAGCATGTGCCACACTCTCCTGCTCCCCACCAGCTGCCCTGGAGAAGCGGGGATGCCAGTCCCTCAGCACAGCATGCTGCTGACGCCACTCCACAGGGAGATCTATGCAAGGGTGGCCAGTCTAGATGCTACTCCCGCTGAAACCAGTGTGTGTTGGGTGGGCATGGAGGTCACCTCTGCTTGCCCTCGTGCTTCCTTTGTGACGCTCTCCTACAGATGGATTTCCTGACTTTCTCCCACACTGTTCTGGTACCAGGAATGCTTTGTGACATTCTCATTACACAATTCTGGTTACTTATTAAGTTTTTCTTCAATATCGTTATCTTGTGGGTGGGAAGACATACAAAAAGTTTTCATCCACAAAGCTCTGCAGAGTGTGATATTTTTAAAAGAACTAATGCAGTCTGGCATTTGTACTGTGTGAGCTTGTGAGAGGTTTTGTTACTGCCTATAATTTTCAAAAAATTTGAATCTTGTTTTCATTTGTTTCTTCAACACTTAATGTGATTACATACTACTCAGAATATAGACCTGTTAGTTTATATTTATTGTATTATAGAAATCTGCATAAAAACAAAATTGCCTTTTATCTACAAGGATATCATCATTGGATCCTCGGCTTTTAAAATAAGATTATTTTCTCATTCCAAGTGACAGAAGAGAGTTAGTTATCCTTTGAGGTAGCAAATGTGGTTTGAATTTACAGATCCAAACATTGATTTTGTTCTGTCTCTATGGGATCAACAGGCATCTGTCTCTTTCCACAGTTTGCAATTCTTTTTAATCCTCATAAAAATGAAGTCCTCATCCAACACATTGGCTAGGTAGTCTACTGTGTCATTTTTCCCTGCACTATTTGCATCTAGAGACCCAGATGCAAAAATAATCCTTAGTGATTTCACTTGTGTAACCTATGCAAGCATTATAGTATGCCATATGTCTTTAAAAGTTGTACTGAAATCAGCTTGTCTTGACAGACTTTGTGTAGTTTATTACATTGTTTATCTGAAAAATACTCCAGGTTATTCTGATAAATAAATAGGGAGAAGATTTTTAATACATTCTTCCCTAAGTTAGGGTGGTTTATTTTGTCACCATGAAAGTAAAAGCAGAAAGTAAGAAAAATATCAGCACAAAATGTATTTCAAAAAAGACCACAGAGTCTTCCGCTGTGGGCTGGAATGTAATATATTCATGCAAACAAAAAGCAAAGGAATTTCCATGTAGGTGTAGGCAAACAGTAGCAATTCTGTGACCTGGTCTTTTTCTATTTCACATGGGAAAGGAATATCAGCAGTGCATATGCAGACATCTGAATCCACTTACTAACATAAATAAGCATTAACTGTTGAAAAAGCCAGCTCTTTGCTAGATTGACTTTCACAGAAAACAGTAACTACTCATTTGGTGTTATCTTTTAAAATTATGTCTCACATATGATATTTTAAGAACAAGTATTCGTACACGTGGTTCATTATCAGCAAAGGAATCAACTCTAAATTGAGTCATGAGAGTCAAATGTTATGATTCAGAGCAGCAAGTCCCCTGTCTATGAGCCATATATAAATTTTTCCTCTCTGAGGAAGAGCTGGATGCAAATATATTTATTAAATCAAATTTTGGCCCAAACTGGCTTGTCGAACCTGGGAAATCACAATTGGCTTAGAGGACACCTCAGTTTACACGAGAAAAAAAAATCAATTCCAAAATACGTGCAGCACAAAAGCCTACTGGGAAGTCTAGAGTAGATCCTTAAAAAGTCACTCAGGCAGTGACTGTCACATAGGCAGTGTGTCCCAAGTGAAAATAGTGTAGCTTGTCTCTTTTCAGGTTGCCATGTGCCAGTTTTTTTAAAATTGTATTTGCCTATTTCTTTTTCAATTTCTGTTCCTCTCTCAGTTAAATAATTTCTTAGGAAGTGTGATGTTTTTATAGTAAGAAAAGGGAAGATGAAATTAAGTCCATAATTTAAGATGGTGAGAAGTTGGGTGCTTTTAATAGAAGTTTTAATATTTTTCCAAATGTTTCCATTTTCTGGTAGAAAACCACAAGAAAGTATTTTTCTTCTACTTCTACTGTCTTTTTTTTTCTTTTTTTCCTTATAATTTTTTCAACATGGAGAAAGGATATGAGGAAGGAAAAAATGCTGTAAGGTTAAGAGTTTGTCTACTGCAGAATAGATTAGATTTTTAAAAACAGTTAAAACGGAATTGCTCTTAAAACAAAAATATTTCGCAGGCCACCTGTCAAAATATAGTAGAAAATATTTTATAAAGCGTACTTTTGAGAAAAATATTTTCAAATGTTTTGAGCTATATCATGATAAATCACAAAGCAGATAGCTGAGGGAACAGGTTTATCACAACCATACACTGAAATCTAGTGCCGAATTCCCCCAAATGAGCTAAGCTCAGTCCTTCTTGTTTTAAATGCTGTCTCTCTTTGCACTTCCATGAGGAAAATGGAGATGTTTTACCTACCAAGCTACTCTGCCATGTAAACACGAAAATAACATTCTAGTAAAAAAAAAAAAAAAAAAAAAAAATCATAATACTAAGAACACAAGCTCTATCTGAAAACCATGTATTTGTCTTAGCAATTCTGTTCAATTCTTTTAACACCACTGACATTGTTTGTTTGTTTTGCATTACTATAAATGGTTTCTCATAGTTACCATGTGACCTGAGAATTACATTCTATCTAGCATCAGTTCCCCATCTAATAGCAATAAACCTGCCTGTGCTTCTGCCCCGACACCACGTTCCAATGGCAGATTCTCTCTCAGAGAATCTCAGCTTCTTGGAGCTCTTCTCTATGTCTTTGAAGCTTTTTTTAAATCTCCTTTCCTGAGCAGAGTCAAAACTATTTCAGATTTTCTATTTCTGTTCCACATTAAGGAGATTCCCCACAGGATGGTTCCACATCTAGTCTGCAAGTTTTGAACTGCTAACTACTCATTTCAACAGAAGAGACGAAAATTTCTTTGCATGTGATATTATTTATTTTCACTGAAAGGCGGTTGACTGAATGACTTCAAGGCTAAAGCAGCCTGTCCTGCAATAAAGTGAGAAGAGCATGGCTGCTTCCTTTTTCTGCCTTTAACAGTCTTTTCTTTTGGAGAATGACCTGTAACATGTCACCTGAGTCTGGTGCATAGTAATTGTATAGGCTGCTAGTTCTACAAGTAAAATAGGCAAATACTTGTGCAAACCAATCCTTGCACAACTTTCTACTTATATTTATAGTCATTGTTTTAAACAGAATTTGTGATGCATATATTACAATATATATTATTACATATTGCAGACAATGTACCAATTTAGTACTTCAACAAAATGTCACAATGGGTAAGCAATGCTTGGAGACCATGGCTGAAGTTTCACTACACAGCTTAGTGACAGGGGCAGATTTCAGGTTATTTGTTGCAAGGTCTAAAACTGACATTTCTGAAATGGCACCGTGTGAATAAGCACAATGAAAAAAGAAATATGAGCAAAAGAATGGAGGAAGAGAGATAGAGACTAGTAAAGGAATATGAGAAAGGTGAAGGAAATGAAAAGAAGGGGTATACAATTCATTTGGAACATAATATCCTGATATACTTGTCAGGCTTTTATACATTAACCAATGATCATTGAAGATATAACATTTACATTTTTACTTCATTACAAAATTAATCATTGAGCTGCTACCCTAAAGTTATAGCTTGCAATTTATTAAACACTTGCTTTTAAAACTGGGATATAAATAAATAAATGTCATGATAGTTAATATCTCTGCTGCTATAAAAGTCTAACCTTCAACCCTACAGGTACTAAAGAAGCAGAGGTTTCCTGCAGAAGATTTCCTACCTCTCTTTGGGATGACTGTGTTTGCAATAATACAAAAGGGAAGAAGATATATACATTTTAGAGAACACTGCTGATGACCTATCATCATCTAAGGCACCGTATATAGCATCCACATGCATTGTTAAGAAAATAATTACATTTCTCCGCTACAGTTTCTACTTGTTTTCAATATTTCTTTTTCCCCAAGAAAACAATTCTACAGCATAGATGATGCAGAGAGATACCATATTCTGCAAATAAGGATATTCATACTTTCAGTACAATGTACAACATTTGTACAGGTACTGGCACTTTCCTTATTTTTCAAAGTTCTTTATGCTATTTTGGAAAGTTAGAAGATACTACCTTAGTTTTAGTACAATTTATATTTTATACCTGTGTACACAGACGGACAAAGTGACCTTAATTGCCCAGGGTGCCTGCTGCCCTTCTCAGAACACAACATAGGCATTTGTGCCTCCAAAGTAAGGCTCTACCTCCCTCCCATTATTCTCTCAAATATAATTTTCATAAAACTAAAAAAAAAAAAAGAGGTATCTTGCTTTTCTCAGTTTTGTTTAAAGTGGCACATTAGAAGTTTTTGGAGATTAAACAAGAAAGGTGAATGAAATTGAATAAGCTTCCTCAGGAAACCCAAGATAATTTGTCTCCTGTTTATACAGAAGCTAACACAATTAAACTTTTGTTCCCTGTAAAACTTTACTGCAAGAAGTAATTTTCCTCATAACTATGACAGTTATTTACTATTTTATTTCTTCTCCTACAAGAATTTTAGGCCAATTTTAAGTTACTACTATAACCATGTCATTAATACCACCTATTATCTATAGATCTTTCTGTTCTGCTCTGCGTTTCTCATTTATCTATCTTTGCTACTATCTCAGATTTCTTCTAATTTATCTATAAAATTTGTCTATAGAATTTGAATTCCAATGCATAATATCTGAATTGGATTAGAATTTAAAAATATATATAAAAAAAAACAGATGGAGGTAAATAGATGAAAATACAAACAGAATAAAGTTGCTTTCATTTTGGTTTTATGCATTCTTTACAAAGTAAAATGAAATTGAAATATTTCATCTTTGAAAGTGCAAGATTATTGCTAGAAAATAGTGTATCTATCATTCTGGCATGCATGTTTTAGAGTAGAGTTAAGTCTGTGTATGAAGTGAAGAAAAAAAAAAAAAAGAGGGAAAGAGTTCTTTCCACACTCATGTGTCCTAAGCTTTCTCTTGTGAGACAGAGACATATAGTATGGTGTTGTCTGTTTAATCCTTTTCTGAACAGTAGAAACAATACAGAGACAATGTTACTCTATTTGCACTGTACTAATGAAGCATCATGAAGAACCAGAAGTGTAGTGATAAAGTCAGTCCTGGGATAGCAGCAATCCCCTTATGCCATTTTCTTTACTTATGCTCTGTGAGCTCAGTAAAATTATGGTATTCTTACCTCCAGATCCTGTGGAGTTTCCCTCCAGCAAAACTCTTGCCATCTTTACCCTGTCCCTCTTGTATTCTGCTCCGTTGAGCAGAGTAAAGGCCAAGGCAACAAGTTACTAATATACAAACTCCAAAGCTCTTACAGCACATGCTGTGGGACTATCTAGGCTCATTGAACCACAGGGCACTAAAAAATTACTCTCAAGCTTTCAGATTGTGAAGTGCTTTTTCAAGGGAAAGGTGATGCCTTTGGCAACAACTAAAACATTAAAATGAAGTTCACTCACTTTTGGCTTCTATGCCAAAATCCTCCAATCTTGAGTAGCTCGTAAGTGATTTTTAGACACCATTTTCCATGCTCAGTGTATGTCAAAATAAAACCTAAAGGGATAAGGAAGCTGACAAGAGCACATACTCATTAAGAAAACAGGAACGGAGCTTCAGGCTTGAAAATAATATGACTTTTGTGTTTAGAGAGTACTGCAAACTCACACAACTCAATGAACATGTAGTGACCTAAAGACAAGCTTGTGATGTGAATGCCTGAAGACTTAGGCTGGTACCTACCAGGATTTTCAGCAGCATCTGAATGTCTTTTTCATTATTTCAACAGAAGGTAACAAACTTCTGAAAAAGAGTAGGCGTTTAACACACTTGTTTCTTTTAGGATAATTCTTGTCTTAAGTGTGCTCTTCAGCTATAATTTCAGCGTACTGAAACTTAAATCTCTCTGTTCAGATGTACCTCTAATAGTGTTGTTTACATCTGTATTTCTTCTCCAAGTGATCCATTGTGTCTGTAGTCTAACAAGAGCACCGAGAGAGGTTTTCCATAACTATGTGTACAATCACTCCACCATTTAAAACATGGAATTAAATGCTGCTATTGTTAGACTGAAGCCTAACTACCCAAACTAGCAGTCATATCCTGAAGCACAGTGAACAACTTCCGTGATCAAAGATGTCATTTGCTAACACTAATTTTGCTGTTATTGCTATTGGCCTGAGATATTCTACATTGCTTGGCCTTCCTTTTCCATTTTCCTCCTCCCACCAGTTTTTGCATGCTGGCTCCTCCTTTCCCCTGCAGCTATAGATCTGCTGTCTCAAATGCTCTGGCATAAATATTTAAGGAAGACATTCTGTAAATGATATATATGGCTTTTCTGCTTTTAATAAGTACATTTTTAATTGGACAGCTTTTCTGAGCTCATTTGAGCAAACAATATATTACAGAATATCACTAGGTGACTAATACTGCATAAAGTCAATTATGATCAAACTTTAGCCTCAGACTTTTTTTTGTAAAGAAGCTCCATAGACATACCTGCCCATTTTATCTTTAATTCTGTAGTGAGATAATGTGTTACGGAAATACTGTTAGTTTGGGGTTCTACACTGATTGGAATTTGCCAGACACCAAAAAAGAAACTCATATCTAACATTTCTATTAATGTCATGAGATATAAATCTATAGTACATAGAAATTACTTTCTGCAACAAGCTTTATTCCGATTTCCAGTTTTATTATTATTGTTGCATCTATAAATGCAGTGCTGAAATTCTTATAACCTGAAAAAATAGTTAGATGATTCAAAATAAAGGATTTCCTTCATGCAATTTCTTACCCAGAGCCGTTGTATGCATAGGCTGTATATTTCCTTCTGCAGGATCCTCTGCAAATAATTGTTAGACAAACAGAATTTACTATTTCATTTCAAGGCAAGTCAATTAAACATCAATACTACTGAATACTCCTGAAATGTTATGGAAGACTTAGTGTGTCTATGTTATCATTCTCTTTTTAGGAGCCAACACTTTGCTCTGGACTGAAATCTTGTGATGCATTGCAGAACCTCGGGGAAATGAAGATCGATATCTAACTAATCTGCATAAATACTTCACATTTGTCCAGAAAAACACACAGAAACATTTCAATCTGCAAATGTCAAATCTTTTGCTTGTTTCTATTATTTTCTACTTGCTTTCTTCATAATACTTCATTCTGTGCAAAATTCTGCTAGTCCCTAGATTTGGAAAAAGCACAGAATAAATCTATAAAAGGTCTAGAAAGTTCTTGGAATGAACTGGTAACATATACAGTTTAAACATAAGATTTTTAAAGGCCTATTGTTCCACCAGGTAACATAATTACACAATTATAACAGATAGTGTAATTACAACACTAGTGAATAAAACTAAAGACTGATTTTTTCAATCCCTTCTTTTCGTGTTTGGTAATTTTGCAGACATTTATTAAGCATTTTACAATAGACTTTTTTTTTTGCTCAGCAAATGCAGGCTGAGGAGCACTAATGCTGATATGTGCCAGAGACACATATACCTTCAAAGGTTAAATTAAAAAAAATCTTTGTTCTTAAGCAATTAGAGCAGAATATTTTGCTGTTAGCAATTGATTCAGGTTTGAATCACACATGAATCACACATAACTTATTATGACTATCTTACCTGTACACATTACTTATAAGTTTGTTTGTGTCAAAATATTTTCCTGAAACTCTTCACAGCAAAAATTTATTTGTGCTTGGAAGGGAAGACCATACAAAATGCTTGCAAAGCCTGCATTTCTTGCATTAACTGGCCAAACACTTTAGCTAGCCTGTTGCTGCAAGAAAACTACTAGCTGCCAATCACAGGCCTGATTAAAGTGAATAATACCACTAAGCATCATTCTTTCAAAATAAAGGGGAAATTTTCAGAATTTAAAGAGACAGAATATTTAAACAACCCTTAGGCACTGATCACTGAGAAGTAGAAGCTTTTGCCACAAGGGATGGACAACATGGCACAGCTGATGGGTATCTAAACAATATGAGAAAGGTTTCCCTGGTAACCGGTTAAATATACAGGGGGCTGCAGAATGGATGTGTTGCAGGTGTGTATGCTTGTGAGTAAGAGTCACAGGAGAAAACTCTGTAAGTGGTAGGCCTAGGATGAAGCCAGAAAACAAAACTACCTTTGAACAAGGTTTTCGGTGGGGAAACCACCTAGGATTTCTGAAAAGGAAACTGTCTTGTAAATTGTTTTCTCTTGTATTCAGGGAAACAAGACTTTGTGTATACTTGTCAGTAAACAGCATAGTGTACCTGTCTTTCACCACTGGTTCTTCCTAAGATAAATAAATCAACAGGAGAAACAAATTGCTCTTATTTACTTAGACCAATTAGAGGCACTTAATTTGTAGGAGATGTTCTTGAAAATGTTATCAAGGGCATTATATTTGAAGAGATTTCAGGTCTGCAAATGGAAGGAACCATAAAAATAAATCACCTATATTAGTTATTTTGAACACATAGATTGTTTTATTAATAATTCTCACAAAATAAAAGGTTATGAAATACTGTTGCAGGTGTTAACAGCATTTACTTAAAATTTGAAACTTTGAAAATTGCTACTAAAACCGACTTGTCTGAATACTGTCATTCATACTGTAGCAAAGTATATAAGGACTGGAAGATTTAACAGAAATGTTGTATTTATATAATTCATCACAGTGTGGATGTTCAATAAGATTAATTAACAAAGAAAACTATTCTTAGGAACGGGAACAGTATCTCAGGCTTTGACCTCTTAAGACCTCTTCAACAGGCCTTGGGAAAAGAGCAAAGAGTAATTCAAAATAATCAGTTGCTGAAGTTTCATTGGAAGTTTTACATAATATATTCCAAGTAAAAAATTGAATCAAGCCTATGCTCAAGCAGCTCCAGAAACATGGAAGAGATGACACCTTAGAGACACTTTTTTAAAATGACAGTAACAGTCTAGCTAGACAAGTATTTCTTTGTCAATTCCAGGTCTGGTAAAACCTGGAGCAAAATTATTCACTATTATAATAGATGCAGCTGAATAGAAAAGATTTAGGGAAAAGAAGTATGGAATGAAGAGCTTTAGTACATCTTGACTTTTAATCCACAAATATATGGGTCTCATAGAACCTTCAGGGAGAAGCTGAGGAACATTTCAGGGCAAAACAGAAGAATTAAGCAGATCGGAGTCTATTTCCTTGTCCTTCTACAAGACAGCACATTGTGTTTTGCTCTGTAGGCTTCAAATGCCAGAATAACGGGGTCCATTCTCTGACAGAGTAAGGGAAGATGATATATTACTAAAATCCTATTTCATATTCTGTTTTCTTACTGAGTAATTAGATACATGGATAGGCATTACTTGAGCTAGTATTTTTGGCATAACTCCACTAGTTGCATCTTATTTTGAGATCCCCCACCCTATCATAGAATCCTTAAGGTTGGACCTCCAGGGATCATCTAGTCCAACCCCTGCACACGCAGGGTCACCCAGAGCACGTGGCACAGGGCTGTGCCCAGCCGGCCCTCTCCAGATCTCCAGAGACGGAGACTCCACAGCCTCTCTGGGCAGCCTGTTCCAGGGCTCCGTCACCCTATATACAAATAAAATACAACCAGTTGCTCAAAAGTGTGCAGATGGTTATATAAAAGTAAAAATATAGGCATAAATGAAATGAAAAAAATGTATTTTACAGTAATTTTTGAAGCTATCTTTTCTAATCTTCAAGCACTTCACTCTTGAGAATCTCTCCTGTCAATGTGCTGTAGTTTATGTTATATACCCATCAAAACAAACATGCTTAAGTGAAGCAGACAGCATTGGATGCCTTACTGCATATAGTACCTGCTGGTACCTCCCAGTCAACACATGAACAAGTACTGAACATTTTGGCAACTGTTTTTTGAGTCCAGGGTATGCTACTCTCACTGTCCATCAGTTCTATAGCATTAGCTATTGCAGGCATGGAATATATTTTAGAAAGCACTGAGCAAACATGCAGGAAGGTATCATGGTCATATCTGTCAGGAAGATGACAAACTATCCTGAGATCTCCTTCAGTCCTAGAAAGTGAAACATAGAAAAGTGGATGCACTGCACCTAGAAAGTGGGTGCACTGTGCTGCCATCCACCTGTGACTGCACGTGTGACAGTAAGCTCCCTCCCCAAGAAGGAAGGAGTCTTAGTATACAACTTTATAGAGAAGTATCTTCTTAAAAAAAGCACACCCACAGAGCACTCACAGGGTATGTACATTACATATATATATGTGTATATATATATATATATACATATATACATATATAAAATAATAGTACTTATTATCTATGAGTTAAAAAAACATCTATTTCCTATCAGGTATTGATAGTTTCCTATGGACTTGGATTTTAAATTTAACAAAAAGTAAAAGCGTATACATATGCGAAAAATGTTCAACAGAAAGCACAATTCATAATTCAAGGGTTTGGATCTTTCTCCTCACTCTTTTTTTTCAATCAAACTAAAAAATCTTTCTAAGCTCCTGGAATTCTGATAATCAGAAATCAATTTATAGAAAAAAAATGAAATTAAATGTTACTGTTATGTAAAAGTTATCTACTTATACTTGGGTCCCTACCTGATTAAAAACAATACCTTGGGTTTTTCTTTACTTTTTTTAACTTATTTTATTATTTCTACTGAATAATTCTTTAGTTAATCATATCTCTTATTAAAGGAGTAGCTTCTGTAACATTCTGGATAGCAGCCTTTGAAGATACCTATTCTTTCTGTAGTTCCTTTACAGAAACCTTCTACCTTTATCTGTTCATAGAATAGCTTTGTATCTCTCTCACTTAACTAGTCACTATGAAGGCAGAAGACCTGAGGAAAATGAGACAAATGATAAAATCCTACTTAGCTCCAAAAGAAGAATTTTCACTGGCTTGCATTTGCTGTATTGCCTAGTGCCGTATGTGTCTTTTTTTTTTTTTTTTTTTAATCTTACTGATTTCTGTCTTGTTACTTGTTGCATTAATTTCTTTTAACTTCCATATTGACTGATGCATTTTTGGCTGTATGTATACTTGTCTTTTAGCTCCCTTATTGACTGCTGCCTTACTACTTGTCATAGTACAATCTGTTTACTACTGTCTTTCTTCAGAATTATTTGTTGCTTTCAAACTCCTGTTGATCACCTGCTATATGTCTGATGTGTCTCTTTCCCATTCCCCCTTCCACTTACCTCACAATTTTTGCTCTTTAACTTTTCATCTTTCAAGTTTTCTGTAGCTGAGGCCTCTCATTAAATCTCTCTACATCACCTTCCTAAGTCTCTCACATATCTTTCCCTTTCCTTTGTATACTCTACACTTCTCTCCCTCCTGTTTTCTTCTGGTTGGGAATTCTGTTCCTTCAGCTTTTCTGCTACTTTATTTATCTTCTGCCTTACAAAGGAAACCCTTTTTCAGATTCTTCTTTCATATTTTCATCTGTGTCTTCATCTATGCCTTATCTTCATCTATGCCTGACATTTCCTGCCAGTACTGGTCTTGTTCCCTCCTCTTTCTTGCTCTCCTCCTCCTCCTACAATCTTAATAACGGTCAACTGTGTTCATATTTCAGAATTCTACTTGAAGGCACTTTTAGTATTAGTCTACCAGGTGGTTGGACAAACTGATTACATAATTGAATAAAGATATTCAGATGGTTACTCTCTGTGTTCTATTTTTCATACCCCAAGGGAAAAATACAGATGCAGTAAACATGGAGAGCGACTTTATAGACTTTTAAGCAAACTGAAGAATTGTATTTTTTTTTATTTTTCCTGGGAACCCACAATTACAGTATTAGACATCCAGACCCTGACAGATCATCTGACGAGCTGTTTCTCACAGAACATGGATGTCACATGCCTGTCTCTCTGAGACAACTCAAGAACATCACTCTTGTGAAACAATTCACCACGGACAGTTCTGATTTTCATCATTTACAAATAATAGACACAAAGGTCCCTATTCCTGTAATTAAGACTGATGTTTTAAATGTTACATAACAGTCAGAGTATTCATCTATATTATTTACTTTGGCCATTCGTGCCTCATTATGTTCCCTGTTTCTGCCTATGACAGTGAAATTTGGAGAATGGCTATCTATCCCTTATATATTTCAAAAATACAATTTGTGAACCAAAGCATTTGTTACTCTCTTATTTATTACATTTTATTCATATTGGCAAGGAGAGGAAGAAAATCATGTGACTTAGGTGGCCAATTATACTCAACAGCTAGTGAATAATAAAGAAATAAAAGTGGAGAGTTCAGAAGCAATTCATTGGCTGAAACACGTTTGAACAAATTATTCAAAGAAGTATAAATAATGAGTGCATTCATTAAAAAATGATCCAAGAACAATTAACAAAACTGAAAAAAAAAAAAATTACATTCATCTGATGGCAGGAAAAAAATCGAACAGTTCTAGTCATTGTTTAAGTCTTTTGGGTTTCTTAGTGAACTTCTTTAGGGTCTAGCATATATAACAGAATCACAGAATAGTTGAGGTTGGAAGAGACCTCTAGAGATCATCTAGTCCAACTTCCCTGCTCCAGCACCAGAACACGCGGCACAGGGTCACAGCCAGGCGGGTTTTGAAGGTCTCCAAAGAAGGAGACTCCAAAGCTTCTCTGGGCAGCCTGTTCCACGGCTTTGTCACCCTCACAGGAAAGTTCTTCCTCACATGGAGATGGAACTTCCTGTGTTCTACTTCATACCCACTACCCCTTTTCCTGTCACTGGCCATCACTGAGTAGAGTTTGGCCCCATCTTCTTTATACTCTCCCCTCAGGTTGTTTGTACAAATTGATAAGCTCCCCTCTCAATCTTCTCTTCTCTAGGCTAAAGAGACCCAGCTCTCTTGGACTTCCCTCATACAATAGATGCTCTAGTCCCTTAATCACCTTCGTTGCTCTATACTGCACCCTCTCTAGAAATTCCACATCCGTCTTGTCCTGGGGAGTCAGGACTGCACAAAACACTCCAGGTACAGCCTCACTAGAGTTGAGCAGAGAGGGAATATCATCATCCAGACAGTTCTCAATCCACCTTACTGTCCATTCATCTCACTAATGCTTCCTGAGCTTTTCCACGACAATGTTACAGGAGACAGTGTCAAAAACTTTGCTGAAGTAAAGGTAAACAACATCCATGGCACTCCCATTATCCAGCCAGCCAGTCAGCTCATTATAGATGGCTATCAGGTTCGTCAAACATGACTTTGCCTTGGTGAATTCATGCTGACTACTCCTGACTTTCTTTTGCTTCACATCCTAGATGGTCTCTAGGATGAGCTGCTCCGTCACTTTTCCAGAGATGGATGTGAAGTTGACTGGCCTGTAGTTTCCCAGATCCTTCCTCTTGCCCTTTTTGAAGACTGGAGTGACATTGGTTTCTTCCAGTCTCCCCCCTCTCCACCACCTCTCAAAGATGATGGAGGGTGGCTGAGCAGTGACCCCTGCCAGTTCCCTCAGCACTCTTGGGCACATTGCATCCGGGTCCATAGATTTATGGCCCTGGGTCCAGTTTGCCTAAATGCTCTCTAACCCTATCCTCCTAGACTGATGGAAAGTTTTCCTCTCTCCTGGTTTTCTCTCTTGTGTCTGGGCTCTGTAGTTCAAGGGGAATAGCCTTAGCAGTAAAGACAGAAGCAAAGAAGGCATTTAGTAACTCTTCCTTCTCTGCATCCTCCGTCACCAAGGCACCCTCCCCATTCAGCAATGGACTAACATTTTTCTTAGTCTTCCTCTTGCTGCTGATGTATTTGCAGAAGCCCTTCCTGTTGTTCCTGACATCTCTTGCTAACTCTAATTTCAAAGGGGCCTTGGCCTTCCTCATTGCATCCCTACCTTCTCTGACAATGTTCCTATATTCTTCTCAGGTGGTCTGGCCCTTCTTCCACATTATGTATGTTTTTTTCTTTAAGTTTACCCAACAGCTCCTTGCCCATCCACGCAGGTCTCCTGCCCACCTTGCGCGACTTCTTTCTTATAGGAATGCACGGATCCTGAGCTTGGAGAAAGTGGTGTTTGAATAGTAGCCAACTCTCCTGGACCCCCTTTCCTTCTAGGACCCTGTCCCAGGGGATTCCTCCAAGGAGCTCCCTGAAGAGGTCAAAGTTAGCTCCCTTGAAGTCCTGGGTTGCAATCCTACTTTTTGTCCAGCTTCCTCCTCACAGTATCATGGATTCCAACATCTCGTGGTCACTGCAGCCAGGACTGCCCCCAACCTTCACATTTCTCACTAGACCATGTCTGTTTGTTTGTTAGTATCAGATCTAGCGGCACCCTTTGCCATGTTGGTTCATCAACCACTTGCATCAAGAAGTTATCTGCAATGTTCTGCAAGAACCTCCTGGACTGCCTGTTCCTAGTTGTGTGGTTATCCCAGTAGTCATCAGGGTGGTTGAAGTCCCCCAAAAGAACCATCGCCTGTGATTGTGGGGCTTCTTATAGGTGCCTGCAGAAGACCTCAAACACATATTTCTTTTCCTAGTAAGGAGGCCTGTAGTAAACATCCGCCACAGTGTCACTCTTGTTGGCCTGTCCTTTAATCCTCACCCACAGGCTCTTGACTCACCCACAGGCTCTTCGTCCTCCCTCAGACAGAGCTCCATACATTCCAGTTGCTCTGTCACGTAAAGAGCAACTCTCCCACCTCGCCTTCCTTCCTGTCCTTCCTAAAAAGCCTAAAGCCATCCAGTTTCAGTCATGAAAGCTGTCCCACCATGTCTCAGTAATTGCAATGAGATCACGGCCCTGTGATAGATTTTGCATACACCTCTCCAATTCCCCTTGTTTATTCCCATGTTGTGTTTGTTTACATAGAGGCATTTGAGTTTGGCACCCAATATGCCTCTCCCTCTCTATCTGGGACAGCTGTAACATGACTATGTGAGCCTTCAGTAGTTCTCATATTTTGCTGGTTTCCCTCTTCAGGCATCGAGCATCCTTTGCTGGTTCTGGAGTTAGGCTGGTGTGGGTGATATGGCAGGCCAGTCCCTACCTTATCACCATTTCATTGATGATACCTCCTTGCCCCTCAAATCCAGCTTAAAGCCTTCTCAATGAGCCCTGCTGGGTCATGACCTAGGATCCTCTTCACCCTTTGGGAAAGATGAATCCCATTTGATGCCAGCATGCCTGGTGCTGAAGAAACAAAAGTTGTGGTGATGACACCAGTCACGGAGCCACGGAGTGTTGGCAGACTATATCCTCTCGTTTCTTTCTATATTGCTACCAGCACCAGGGAAAATGGAAGAAAAGATGAACTGTATGCTTGAGTTCCTGATCTTCTAACCCAATTCCCTAAAGTCCTTTTTGATTGCCCCCAGGCTGCGTGTTGCCCCTTCTTCTCCTCGCACATGTAGAATCAGCAACAGTTAAGTCTGTGGATCAAACCAGGCTGGGAAGCTTCCTGGTGACGTCCTTAACCTGGGCCCCAGGAAGGAAGTAGGCTTTCCTTAGAGGGGAAGTCTTCAACATTCCCTCTACATTCAGTACAATACAGACCCTCTGTTCCCTATTGAGGAATTCCCCACAACTATAACCTGCCTTTTTTTCCCCCTGCCCATGGTCACAATACAGAAGGCTTGCCTTTCAGACTGTACTGATGTTTCTGGAGGAGAGGGACTCTTGCCTTCTCCATCCATTGTCTGGCCTTGTACCCGTTGGATAGGGACACCTGGTAGGGTAAGGATGGGAGAGGAAGATGTCCGCCTGGCCTTTATCCATACATTGTCATCCCAGTTTCTTCTCCCTTATGTTAGCTAGGAGATGGAATCTGTTTTTTTTTTGTTGTTGTTATTGTTGTTGTTGCTGTGTTCTTCCCAGAGCCTGCTCCTGTTTCTCCCTTTCTGACAAATATATGACATATATGATCACAGCAACCATTTCTCACATTCTCTGAAACACCTTGATTTTAGAAAGGGCACTGTCAAGTCCCTTGGTTTTAGAAGGGACTGCTATGCTGGTTGATAGGTCTTGAATCACTATGTTCTGTGTCATTACAAAATAATCACCCTCCATGCTGTGAAGACACCTTGATGACAAACATCCTCAGAGAAAACAAAATTGTCATTTTACTTTCACAACTTGATTCAAAAATCTTTCCTTATCTTCCTGAGATTGATTGTGTGTTTTCCTTTGTTTCTCTCTGTCATTTCCTGGCCTTTTCTTAACTTTACCTTTCAAATTTTGACCTGAATTGTTTTTGCTTGGTTTCAGCATAGCAGTATGAAAATGTCCCTTAGAAACTTGAATATTTTTTAATCACCCTCTGGATAGTGTAGTGGAGTGTAAGAATAAATCTCTGAGCTTGATTCATAAGTCCTGAAGAAATAGCTTTTTACTTTTCTGAGTCCTATCTCCTTATCCAGGTAACTTTCTCACAAACTTGTTATGGTTTTGTCCGTATAGCGATATTAATCTCTATTAATCTCTATCTGATTAATCTGATATTAATCTCTATTAATTTTCACATTACAATAGTACTTTTGCAAACCCTGGCACTGACCTGACCACCATTCTCTGCATAAGGTAGATAAAAAAGAAGGGCTTTACTTGATAAAATGCTTAATCTAAAGTGCCCTCTAATTTGTCTTTTTCATCTCATTCCACAATCTAGAGAAAATATTACTCCTACAATGTTTCTTTCTCTGTACCAATAAGAATTTGCCATGTGTCTTTTCGTTCAATGTCTCTTGCATTCACTTTCAGGTTCTAATCCTCAGTGTCACTTTTGGGAGTCTCACTCACTTTTTTTTAGCTCTTGAAACACTTTCCACCTTTTCTTCTTCCAAGTTATCATCTACTTAATTTTTACTTCTGCAGCCTCCAGTTCTCATCATTTCATAGTGTTTTTAATGTTTTAAATATTAATTCATTTTCCTATGTGTCCAATTTCCATTATTTCTGTTACCTTTTCAATTAAATAATTCATTGCACCAGGTCTTTTGTACATGTGCAATATGTTGCTTTGGAAACACTAGTACGAAATATAGCAGTAGTAAATAACAAACAATCCTAATGTTTATATTATAATTCTAATATAGGGTATGAAGTTTTTAAACCCAACACCAGTTAAGTTTTAGACTCAACTATTTAGGAACATAAATTTTCAGTCTTATGGAACACGAACCCTGTTTGCCACTTCACAGCTGTCTACCATATATGCAGACTATTAACAATCTACTGAAAAAGAGAAAGCTAGATCTTTCATTTCCAAGGTAAAGAATAATCTGCTTATGTTGTGAATAGAATGACTCTCTTTATGAATGAAGAAGTTCAAGCTTAAAAGCTTAATTCTTTTCTTCTGACTAAATATGTTCTATATCAAAAGCTCTTTCCTCTTCATCTTCGTCTATAACCTGTGCTCACTTACACAGTTTCTTTGATAAGTCACAAATAAATACAATAAGCAGAAAAATAATAGTGAATGATTTGAATGTTGTGGCATTGCGTTATTTCAAATGATTTTAGCTCTTCTTTTAAAGTTATTGGAACATCTCCGTAACATGAATAAGTTCATTTGTTAAATTATTTCATCAAATCACAGTTACGGTATACTTTTCAGAAACATTTGACATCAAGTGTTTTTTTTTAGTTTGTTGTGATTTTAGAATTTTTAGGAATTTGTATCTTATACAAATCAGGCTGTACTCACAGTCATTTACCTTAGCCCCATCAACCAGTAGGTGCAATCTGGATTTAAGAATTAATTCTGGAGTAGGTTCCCAGCAATCCTTTACTGATTTCTGCATTATTACCCATGACATTGAACCCCTGGCTCACTTTTTATGTATATAAAATTATTCTTATCTACCTTTCATGATCAGCTTGAAATGCCTTGTCACTTCTAAAGCATCAGTGTTGCAAGGTTTAAGGAGTTAATTTTTGTAACATAAAATATGTTAATTTTTCTGATTACAAGAATCCCATATATCATGATGTAGCTCTTAAAATACAAAGCACACATCCTGCTTTTGTGGATCTTTGACTTTAACAATGTTTTAATGTCAGAGTCTCAGTTGCCTTAAACCGTGATGACTTTGTTCTTATTGCCTGGTAGCTACAGACTTCATCTAGAATAATGCTCCCAGAAAAGACTGTTTAGCACATGTACTTACAGTTTGAGATTTAAATTCCTTGAGTGACTTTTACTGTCTCGGTTACATTACTGTATGGTTGACACTAAACAAAGAGCAAGTGGCTGAATAGCTCTCTTGCCCAGTCACACGAGGTTATGAACTGAAGCCACCAAGTGGGGAAAGCTCATCCTCATGAAATAAATTACATTATTTTCATGGAAAGATTGGAAAATGCTTTTAAGCACTTTCACCCCGCCCAGTGCTCTGGGAGCCCTGATCTCCCAGAGTGTTGGCACTGCTGACAGACTAATTGGCAGAAGCAGATGAGAGAAACGAAGGAATTCCTTTCTTGTGATAGGTAACAGACTTACAAGTAAATTCATATATCCAAGCACAGAACAATTCTATTGGTTAAACTTCCTTTTTACTGGAAATATCCTTGAGGACATCAAAATAAATTTGGATTCTGAAGAAAAATAGTGCGCAAATTCACATTAAGAAAGTGTGTTTTCTCAATTTATTTTCATGCTGGCAGTCAGAGGTTTAACTAGAACTCTAATCCCTTTTAGCTGAAAGCTCCTTTAGCTGGAAGCTCTTCTGCCAGCACTCTGTCAGTCCAGCTATTTCACCTGTCAGATGGTGATGAGCAATTACTGACACATTAATCCTGTATCACTCTGTCACAGTCTGACCTTTGACTGAGTTTCAATAGAATTATATGAGATATATCAACTACTTTGGACTACCTGAAAAAAAATTTTGAAGGAATATAAAACATTAAAAAGGAGTCTGGTCATGATTTGTCAAGATCAAAGGAGACATAAGCATCAACAGACTTCATCTCAACAGATTTCAATCTATATTGAAAAGATGGAGCTTAGACCTGAAAATAAAAAATAGTTAAAGTAATTTTTAAAAAGTTATTCACAGAGGTGTTCACTTCAGAATTTCCATTTGCAACATTACTGTCTTTCTATCTCAAGTTTAGTGTAGGTTTTCTCTTATTTTAAATATTTAAATTGAACTTGTGGCAACTTTAAGAAGCATTTGTGAACCTCAGACTGCAAACATACCCGTGCAGTTGGTAAGCTGGATCTTCATCAATTTCTTAGTTATTGCAACATTTGGGTTTTAGAAGGGATTTACTTGAAGGAAAATGAAACAAAACTATCATCTAAAAACTGTAATGGGAAAGCATCAGCTTTTTCTTATTTTTTTTCCATTAAAATGTTTAACCCACAAAATAGATTAACGTTGAGCTGGTGATTAAAATGAGATATCAAAAATTATAGTGGCACATATATTTTATAAAATATTAGTGTAGTATGCTGCTATGACCTTTTCAATATTCTGAAATATGCTTGGTTTTCTATTCCTTTGCCTGCAGTAACCAAGAAGAAGAATAGCTGAACAGTCAACATACATAACAGGTAAGGTCAGACAACAGAAATTGTAACTCCAGCAACTCAATTCTAAACTCCTACTTTAAACTAAAAGTAAATATGAAAAAAGAGTAAAACTATATTTTCTGGTTGAAGATAGAAGTAAAAATGTGATTAATGTGTTTCTGTATGTGTGTAAGAGTGACATGTGTAATGTCTCTATTGCTGTCACTCAGTTGCAACTCAAAGAACTTTGAAGCTTAGTATAATTCTAGCAGTACAGTCTGTTTTTATGCTGAACAATCAAATTATTGGCTTTAAAGTTTACAAAAGAGAACTGCTTCAGTCCAAGACAGTATGAGTCCTTGTACTTTTAGTAGAGCAGTGCTCATCTGGAATTGAGGTACCAGGAGTTCTCCGATTACATTCCCAGAGAAGTCCCTTGTAGTAGGCACACAGAGAGTACACCTAATTTATACATAGTCAGGAAATGCAGAAATACAAATGTGGTAAATTTCCACATCTTGTGGAATAGTCCTAGACTATCTAAGAGGTAGACTATCTAAAAAGTGGAAGTCTGGGAGACATTTATTAAGACTGAGCTACTTTTTGTTAGTTCTTTTATACTGACAAGCAACTTCAGGCAGACTGAGAATGTAACTTCTTCAGGAACAAAAGCTGTATTCTATAAGATAGCAAGTGTTTTTGTCTACATTTACTGTCTAAAGCCCTAAATACAGAGATCCGATCTCAACTTTGGTGACAGAATGTCTGGAATTAAAAGGTGAATTGCTTTACTGGCCAGCAAGACAACAGGTGCTAACACGGGATTTCTTCCTTGCTAGAAAGTAGGGTTATACCTAAATAGCCAATAGGGAATTCTCTAAGACTGTACCCCAAGCCAAGACATAGTTACGTGCTTAATGCTGGCCTTCTCTGGAAGGAGGTTTAAGTTCGTTCAGGCTTCCAGCTACAAACTTGGCCTTGGGAATTTGGCATGCAGGGCTACAGCTCTCTCCACTTAGTGGCTACAGAAAGCAGCAATCCATTGGAGGATCTTGATTTGTCGTTGGGAAAACCTCTTTTGAGATCATGCTGAATTTGAGTAGGAACAGAAATTCAAGCCGTCTACACAGCTAGTGTATTCTAGTCATCTAATTTTTAGAGAAAAACACTATTTGTAATGGTACTGTTTCATTTAGGTTCTTAATTAAATTTCAGCTGACCAAATACAGTACAGTAGCTACTACTCTCACATCCCAGTGACTTCTCAACTCACAGAATCAATTCACAGGTGATTTTCTCCCTGACTTTCATATACATTTTTATACAAAGAATATTTTTGATTTTTTCAAAAAGTGACAGCTCCAGCAGGAGACTTCTAGCAGCACTCTGCATATCCTAATGACTTCACATCTAGATGTGAGCAAAGTGCAATCTGTAAATCCACACTCACTGGCTTCAAGAAAATCTTCTGAGGAAGCTCCAGCTAGCAGGACTACTTTTGCCTGCCGGCTTGAGTTTCTTGCTGAGAAAAGAGAGATGGGAAAGCCAGCTTGAGGCTCTTCTGGACATGAAGAACACCCCTGGTTAGGCTAGTTTTCTTTGTGATCCCTAACAGAGAAACAGTTTCATCATCACAGATGTAAATATACTGAAAGATGCTCTGAGAAAATCAGAGTCATGATGCAATGTACACTAGCTAGTATACAAACCACTGACCTTGTGGGTTTACACTAATTTCTGACAGGAAGTATTTTATACTATTTTATAATGTTGTCAGTAATCTTTTGTGTAAGTTTATTAGCATGTGTGAGGGGTCTCTCTCCTCTTCTTCACAGATATTTACAAGATATTGATTAAACTTAGTCAGAGACACAGCAAACAACTGAGCAATATGTCTTGAGGATGCTAGGAGAGCTTAAATTTAAAAGTGAAAATCTTGGAGAGGCAATTACAGGTATAAATCCCATTGATTTTTTTTTTTTTTTTTTTTGACATCGGGACATTCTTGGTGACAACTGTGTGGGACAGCATCAGCAGTGGGTTGTGTTTCCCGTTCAAGAGAAGAAGGCTCAAAGAAGAGAGTGAAGAGAGAAAATAGTTTATGATTCACAGCTCCATAAGGTCGAAGGACTTAGACTTCTCTCCACACAAACTGCCCTCTACACATCCTCTTCCAAAAGGATGCAGTTGTATATAGTCTATGAATTCCCTTTTCTCAGGAAATTTCCATGTTTTTAATTTGACATGTGGGAGTTCTACAATTAGCAATGGAGATATTTTG
Organism: Tinamus guttatus; assembly: GCF_059628265.1. Taxonomy (NCBI): domain Eukaryota; kingdom Metazoa; phylum Chordata; class Aves; order Tinamiformes; family Tinamidae; genus Tinamus; species Tinamus guttatus. The sequence continues at coordinate 150,233 of NW_028289052.1, forward strand.
CTGAAATATCCCATGAATTTTGTCCTTTTGGTTCATAAATTATAATTAAACTAAATTATTCCTCTGTATAAAAGGGACAAATTATAATGTTATATGTTATTTTTCCACTCTAGCTGATTATCACACTGTTTTAATGTAAAAGGACACAGGGGTTGAGGAATCCTAGCAGACTGTTCTCAAAGTATATTTTAGAACAGTTTATCATATTGACTACTGTAATAGTTTAATCATGCACAAGCTGCAAACTGTGAAATGGTAAAAAAAAGAAAACAGAATAATTGCTTATGAATAAGGATGAAAAGCGCATGTTTTCCCCCATATCATCAATTACAATTTTACATAGGAATTCGAACATCAAAATTCATCTAAACAAATGGTGTATATTTTTCATATTTATTGGGTGAGGCATTTATCCATCACAAATATCTCAAAGGTTTGAAGATCCCTCTGTATGATCCTTCACCTGCTCTCCCACATGAAAATGGCATGCTGTGGGAATGTAGAACCATATTTTGAATCTATCTTACACTTTGGTGAGTATCCACTCACCTTAACAACAGCTTTGTTTTCAGGAAGATCAACCTCATAAGTGGCTGGCTAAGGTCTATAATATTGCACTCAATCAAATTTATAATTCCCTTTCTGAAGATAATTCACTGATACAGGTTTTCATGCTTGGAAATAAAACATTAATATAACATTAATATGATCTACCACATTATGCAGAGGTAGGCCTTCCCCCCACAGCAGAATATCCACCAATTTTGGCATGTGTCTTTGAATTGGTTTGAATGTGACATGCTGGCTGTGCTACATGGGCTGATACTGCTCTGTGAGAAAATAGTTCCATGCTCTCCCCCGTGCAAAATGAAATGTGCATTTTAGGGACTTATCTGCATAATCTATTTCCCTGTGAACAGAGCCCTCAGTTCCTATCCTGAATATATTTCTTTCCATATGGATCCCTGACCACACCTATTAAAAAAAAAAAAAAACTCAGGCTTTATAATGACAAGAATTCCACAGTTTGATGACAAGAGTTCAATTTGTTATGCAGCTTGACTTGGATGAAAAACTAGTAAAACACGAGTAAAAATCTACATATCTACAAATAGAATCCGCAGGGAAATAGGAAGCTTGTGAAAAGATATCACCATATCTCATAGGCCAGCACAACCATTAAAAAGTCAGGCAGCTTTATTAAATATACAGTTGACATGTGTAAGCTTTTCTTGCAGACTGTTTTTTTTTTTTTTTTGTGGGGAGAGGCTAGCATTCTTTCTGTTTTTGTTGTTATTGCTGTTGTTTTTTTGTCACAAGATGTTCCTTGCAGAATTCTCTAATTTTTAAGTTTGTGTATCTCTGATGAGTTTTCCTTTTCAGTATGTGATGTTTCTAATACCAAAACAGAAAAAGGGCAAATACATTGTCCAGCTAAAAGTTCAGCAACCTTTGTATGGGAAATTCATGGGCCAAGACTTCACATGTTCTGCAGCTGAGAAGAGGATGTAAACTTGGGGAAAGAGCGCAAAGCTTTTTAAAGAATTAAGACAAAGCCTAGCAAAATGTTTCTACTGGGGACTGTGCAATAGTAACACAATTAAGTGTTTTTCTGCATTCATCTTAACTGCAGTTTCTGTTTCAAAATGTCAGATTTGAGGATTTCACGGTGACAATGTTGTTTATCACGTAGTATGACCATTCCATGATTATTACCAGGGTGGTAAACCAGCCCTCTAACATCCTTGAACACATTTTATATATTATTTCAAAATATCTGATGCAAACTAGAAGCTTATTTCATGTAATATGTGCTATATATGTGCTCTGTATATTGCATAGAACGTACAATATTAGGCACTCATACTAAAAAAAAAAACTGTGTAATTTGTTAGAAAAAAGTTTTATAATATATTTCTGTAAACTGGGTGCATTTAGCATATGCTGTGTAAAGCAATAGCTATTGAAATGTCACAGTTTTCCTAACCTCTTGAGTTGCTACAGTCCAGTCTCTTTCTCTATGTAACTGTTGTAAAGAGTTCTTTTAATGATAATCACAGTAGGATTTTTAGGTGTAGCCCTATAAAGACATCATGAAAATTAACAAAGCAAGAAGTACTAGTTGCTCGGTAGCACATTTATTGATACTATTCAAGGTGGATAGTTAAGTCTCCTTGGATATTATGGCCTACTTTCCACATAGAATCTTCCTCAGAAGACTGAGCTTGCTGAAAAGAATTGGTAGAATGAAAAGCTGTTGAACTGAACAACAAAGCCAAGAAGTTATCAGTTTCCAGACCAGGTTGAGACCAATGTCTGCAGATTCAATATGCAGAAATAATTTAGAAACTGCCAGGCCTGTTAAGTACCAATGCATCCATGGAACGCAGCAGTAAATGGGTTAATGGGTTAAGCATATAAACATCCTGCTACTTCATTTTTTCCTTCTTCTTCTTTTTTTTTTCTTTTTTTTTTCCAAGTTGTCTCTCTGTATGAACTGTGAATGCTGCACTACAGGGATGTCCTGTTAGTTATGACCCCATTTCAAGGACTTTAATTATTTAATAACATCACAGATGATAACATAGTTAGTTCCTCGGATCTGGGTTAGTTCCATGGCATATTTAACAGACAGCCCCAGACAGCTCTCCCCTGTGAGACACTCTGCCTTAGCAAGAAGGAAAAATAATATTATTGGGCTAAAAGCATGAATAACATAATGGAATATTAATATAACAGTTTCACTAGAAGCAAGTAACATATTCTATGATTATAAAGTGCTTATGTATTGTTTTTTTTGTGGAATAAAGATAATTCATTAAACCAGAAATATCTATCCCATGCAATTCATAAGTTATTTACTTTTTATGCTCTTTTTATATTTATTATACACCAGTTTCCCTCTGCTTTTTTCATGATTTGTTGTTATTGGATTTTTTAGTCTTTGGCAAGTGATTTACATTGCTAATTTTTTCTTCCTTCCTTAACAAACATTTTGGGGCAAATTTTCTAACAGAAGTCAGTCTCACATGCACCGATGGTAGGGAAATCAGGGAAGTGAATACTACAGTCAGGTCTATGACTGAGGTTGGAGCTGGGATCATGGTCTGGGCCTGGGACCCCCAGGGCAAGAACAGGGACTAGCAAGACTGACAGTGCCTGAGGCCCGTGGCTGTCATAATAGTGTTTATGTTGCTTTTAAGGCCGATCAATAATTTTAGGAATTGGTTTTCCATTGCCTTTTCCATTGTCCCTTTTTAAACTATTATTTATGGACACAGAATTGCATATCAATTTTTTTAATATGGTGGGAGTCCAGCACTTGCTTTGCTCAATGTCTGTGAAAACTATCCTGCTTCTGTTACAAGACAGAAAATGTTGCAAGCTTCCATATTTGCTTATCTGTCAAGAGAAGATTGGAAAACACACTAGAAGAATAAACTCTAAAACAGTATTCATGTGTTCTCTACATTCAATAAAGTACATTGTTTTGAAGCATGGATTCATGCTTTTGTGCTATTCTTTATAGCACCTGTTTTACAAGTTGTAAGACAATTGGAATTAAGGAAGATCATCAATGCAAGCATTATAAAAAAGATGAATTGAAATGGCACAGGCCCATATTGACATCTAATCTAAAACGATTTCACAAAATTTTAATAGGCCATAGCGAGATGATTCGACAAATTAGAACAGTTGCATTTCTCATAAACACTCTTTGACAAAGTTATACTTTCCCAAGAGAATACAGGAAATGGATCAGAAAAACTTTTTCTCAAATGTATTATAGAAAGAAATAAACATAAGCACAAAACACAAAATGCAAAAGAGATCTGATCTTCATTATCCATATGATAATGGATCTCCAAAGAGTTTTCAAGAAACAAAAAGCATCCAGAAAAAGAAGAATGTCATTTAGAAATTACAATGTCCTTTGAATTTACTTGTTAAAATAAAGTTCAAATTTTATTTGCAAGATAATATAATACTTATTGTCTACAGGGAAGTAACTATAGAAGCTATATATTTTTCTAGCCCAGGTAAAAAAGGCAAAAATCACTTTGGACAGCTCACCTGGGAACCCTGACTAGCAACATACTTATGAGGTCATTCCTGGCTTCTAGTATATTGCCAGAGCATACTGGAACTCTGTACTTTAAATAAATGACACTATGTTAGACCAAACTGTTTTGCCCTTTGATGCAATTACACAACTAGCCAATCTGGAGAAAAGAAAAAACCAAACATATGTCTCAAAAAAAAAATCTTCACACCCTCACAAGAATATTCATCATGCTAATCACCACCCATCCAAATAGCCATTCCAAAAATCAGAATAAAAAATAAAAAAGTAGTAGAAAACAGTAATGAAAATGTTTGACAAGACAAAAAAAAAGGTTAATTTTTTATTCTAAGTAAAAGAATGCCAGACTCCTAAAAATCTCTTTAGAAAATAGTTGTTGCTGATCTTACACAAAAGCATTCAGATAGTAAATGTAGTAATAACTATAGTAATAACTCAAAAAAAAAAAACTTTGCAACTAATCACTCAAATGTTTAATCACAAAGATAAGCCCCTAAACTCAAAAGGCAATTGTAACTGTGGTTCCTGTAATTTTAAAATTGTCTAAGTGCTTAAGTACTTCAGTGTTCAGAACTGAAAAAGTGAACTGACATGTTAATATGACAACAGTCTTTTACTGTGGGGAGAAATTTTTGCCTATATAAATTCAGGACTTTTTTTTCACATAGGACAAACCAGGCTCACAAAGTCCTGAGAGAACAGGGTTTTCTCTTCCAGCTGTGTGCTCTGTGTATGAAGGCCAGGCAGGGTACCATTCCCAAAAAAAAAAAAAAAGTGCCATCTATAATGTTTTTAAAATCATGACTGAAACTAAGTATAGAAACAGACAGTGAAGCTATAAATGTACTTACCAGTACCTAACATTAAAAAAAAAAAACACAAATAAATAACAAGCTGAGTTGCCGAGTGAAAGTTCAGACTGTGATGGCACCAATGAGCGAAATTATGAACTCTGAAGATAAAACTATCAACAAGATATCAGAACACGTAGGATTTCAATAAAAAGCAGATTTATTCATTGAAAGTTGTATGAGAAGTAAAATAACTGCTCTGAATATTTTCAGTGTCTTTGCAATCCCTATGTTTTCTCTAAATATTTCCAAGAAATAATGCAAATCATTAAGTACTTTTTTAAACTTTTTTTTTCCAAAGCACTTAAACGCACATTTTATTATTTCACACCAAGGGTCTATTTAATACATTTATAGTCGAGACTTTTTTCTTTGATAAGGAATTTAGATGGATACCCAGGGAAAAGGTGGAGTGGGCAACTCCCATTTCCTAAAATGACATCTATGAGCTAACAAAGTCTGGGACCATGTGATTTATGTCTCATGGTTAAATGCCCAGAAGATTAAGAAGATCCTTCAATAATTGCTTCCTATCTGACAGACAGCTGGTTAATCTCACATAGAACGTTTTCATATTAAAGCTCCTAAAACCTAATTTCATTATATTGATTGTATAATTAATTATGTTAAGCAATCTGGATCTTTGGTTAAGTATTTTGGTTATTTGAAATCTTAATGGACTGTTAAGATGTGTAGTTTCTATCACTACAAGACTTCACTAAGAATATACCATTTATAAGGTCATATTATAGTACAAAGGTATAAAACTACTCAGCTCTGGTGAGCCTGGAGTATTGGGTGCAGTTCTGGGCTCCCCAGTACAAGAGGGATGTGGAGCTTCTAGAGAAGGTGCAGCGTAGAGCAACAAAGACAATTAAGGGACTGGACCATCTATTGTATCAGGAAAGATTAAGAGAGCTGGACCTGTTTAGTCTGGAGAAGAGAAGACTGAGAGGAGACGTGACCAACACGTTCAAGTACCTGAGGGGTGATTGTAGGGAGAATGGGACCAGGCTCTTCTCCGTGGTGGCTGGTAACAGGACAGGGGGTAACAGGTGTAAGTCAAAACACAGGAAGTTCCATCTCCATGTGAGGAAGAACTTCTTTCCTGTGAGGGTGACAGAGCCCTGGAACAGGCTGCCCAGAGAGGTTGTGGAATCTCCTTCTCTGGAGATCTTCCAACCCTGCCTGGCTGCGGCGCTGTGCCACGTGCTCTAGGTGTCCCTGCTGTAGCAGGGGGATTGGACTAGATGATCTCTAGAGGTCCCTTCCGATCTTAAGCATTCTGTGATTCTGTGATTCTGTGAATTGAAATTCATGACAACATTCTGACAATTTTAGACCCTGTCCAGCTTAATCCCACTGTTTTCTTCAGCCTTATGAACTGGCTAGGAAACACACGTTAAGAGTTACTGTTTTGTGTTTATTGTCTCCGCTGTCGGAGCCTAGCAAGCTAATGCACCATCTTTTATTATTGTTCAGATTCTTATCAGAACAATACATTTTTTTTCACTTTGCCTACAATAAAGTTTAATGCAAAAAAAGGAAGTAAATATAAAACTGACAGGATAATCAGATCAATTTCAATAGGTCAAAACCACATCTTCAAAAAAGGAATTTGGTGAAATTTTACAGGCACACATTAAAAATTCTATCTTTTAAATTCACCTGAGATACAGAATGATTTACTTGTTATAAAATGATAATTATATACACACTAAATACCAAAAGTTTTACATTCAGAAATAATAAACTGCATTAACTCTGTTAAATCTAATTATATAATAACAATGGAGCAATCTAATACATGAACATTTTATCATACAGTTCCCTATGCACCTAGAGCACGGGGCACAGGGTTGCATCCGGGTGGGTTTTGAAGAAACTCTAAAGAAGGAGTTTCCACAGCCTGTGGCAGCCTGTTCCAGGGCTCTGTCACCCTCACAGCAAAGAGGTTCTTCCTCACATGGAGATGGATATGTTTCAATTTGTACCCAAACAAAAATGGACTTCCAGTGGTTTTTGGCATAGATGACTTTAAAAATTCAGAAAGTTTCCTAGAGAGAGAAAGGGAAGTTGGAAAGAGAAAGGAGGGAAAAATAAATGCTTTGTTGAGTTTAGTGTGCTCCTGTGAAAGGTCAGTCATAAGGCTGAATTTCTTAAAAAACACAGCTTTATACAATACATTACCCAATGTAATACTAATCTCATCACCACAGTTGTTTATCTACCTCTTCTTTAGATTAGTTGTACTGGCTAGTTGAACACAGTTATTGAAGATTTGCCAGCGCACAGATGATGTACCTTATATGTGTAGTATTAGATATGCTACAAACAGCTTACCTGCCTACTAATCCTGTAGGTACTTCTGTCATGCCCTGAGAACATAAAAACATATTTCCACCAACCATTTTGGAGCAATAAGATGAACTGAATACAGCAGAGAGGTGTTCATATTTGCAGTGTTGGTTTTTCTGTGGTGGTCTACATATAAATATAATGCTTCTGGAACACAGATATTTTCTAAAATAACTGAACTAAAATACTTCATATTACTTTGGCTTTTTATATCCATCATATAATCACAGATCAGTTGGGACTAGAAGAGAACAATGATGCAGATCATCAGGTCCAAACCCACTATTCAGTCAGGGTCAGCTGGCCAATATTGCCCAGGAGCATGTCCAGACAACTTTTGAATTGTTCTAAGGATGGCTATATCTCCACAGCCTCTCTGGGCAACCTGTTCCAATGCTAACCACCATCTCAGTGAAGAACCATTTTCTTATGTTCATGTGGAATTGGCTGCTTATCAGTTTGGGTAAGGATGTTTGACATGGGTAGTGATTTGCAGGATCATCTCCAAATTATAAGCAATTTTGTATAACAAAATCATTTGAGCAATACTGGCCTCATTTGAAGCCATCAAGATCATTATAGCTTTTACACTATGTTTTTTGTTTAAAAAAGAATAAATTATCCAAAGAACAACTGGGTTTGCTTCTGACTCTTTCAAGGGGCACTACCCCGAAAGAAATTTAATCATGGTTCTGTCTTACAAATAGAAAAACTTTAAAAATTCATAAAGAAGAGAGAATCAGAAAATGGGTCAGTGTCAGTAATGTATTAATTTTTCAACACAAGAACGCAATTCTCCAGCATATCCTTTTCAGGACCCTTTGAAGTAAACAGCGGTAAAATTGGAGTGAGTTTGAGTTCAGAATATGTGTATTACATTTTTTAATGTTGATGATTTGAGTACAAAGAAAATTAATAAGTTATTTAAAAATACAGCATTTTATGTTTTCCATTGAATTGTGGTTACACTGGTCTGCAGTGTATGTGCTAAACTGGAATAAACAAGGAAGAGTAAGTGGCAAAGTCTCTGCAGTTCAAAGAGATACCAGGGGGAGCCTTCATCAAACCACAAAGTCCCTACCCTTCATTACCATCATCGTTAAGCAGCTACTTGGGGTGCATAATTGCGAAGGGGGAGATTAGCTTTTCAATTTTTAAATTGTTTCCCTCCATTTAATGCCTTAACTGTATGAAGATTATGCAAATATATAAAACCATATCTAATGTTAACTATGAATCAGCTATAGGCGGCTTGACTTTCAATAAGTCATTCAAATTACAGCTCAAAAACTCTTGAGATTTATTAATAAAAGAATGCTACTTTTAGCTCAATCATTCTTCTAAATCACTTCTGGAAGAAAGCTACTTCTGCCCAGTTCCTTACAATTATACAGTTAAAGTATTAATTTTCTACTAATATTGCTCTTACAATGCTGAACACAGAATGCTCATTTGATCCTACAATAAGTTGGGTAAAGCAACTCACATTTGATCTCTGACACTCTTTTCCTGACCTGGAAATGTTCTCACAATAACTGATACGAATTTAATGCAGCGCTCCTAATTTATTGGAATTTGAGAAGCTAACAAATCAAAATAAAACTAAACACTTAAAAAAGTGTTTTTAAGAAAGCCTGTTATGCATACTGTGAAGCAAAAATATGCTTAGGCATAGTAACACACTAATAAAATGAACTAAAATACACTATTAAATATACTAATAAAAATACTAATACAGTAATAATGACTAAATAAAAAGAAAAATATATTTTACCTCAGATTGCATACATTTAGTGAACAAATATGATAACAAAAGCAACTTATAAGTAATGTCACAGAAATAATAAGTGAATAAGTGAAAATATATTTATTGTTATTAATATTATATACTTTTAACATTACGTTATGAGCTAAAGAAGATACTTGAGATATATTTGTATGCCCTTGAAAGCAAACAAATATAGATTCACTATAATCTGTACTTCTCCTTTCTCAAGAAGCCTTGATTTCTTGTTTCTAAAACTACTTTATCAAAAATAACTACCATAATCTCCATGTAGGTACTTTTTAAAAAACGGATATGTGATCAAACTGGAGCTAGCAGCTTCCTCTCTTGATCTTTTTTTATTCTATTTTCATATTCAAATAGGGTAAACAGAACTTTGGTATGGACACATGATAATCTGTTTTTCATTAATAGTCATAGTGGGCATAAGGATTGTGAGTAGGTCTCAGCTAGAATGTTGTCAAAGCACTTTTTCACATCTGCATGTAAATGCACAAAGCAGAAATACACATATACTTCATCAAAAAAGTATGTTAAAAATAATTATTAAGCTTCTATATATACTCTATATAAGCTTGAAGAGTTTCCTGAATACTTGTTATATTCATTTTTTCAAATTTCAATAATTTATTTTTTCTTTAAAAAAATTTCCAAACCTACTTGATTTCATATCTAGATCTTTCCTCCAGTCTTTGAGAATAATTCAAGCTCAAAGATGATTTACATTTTTTCTTTGCACCTGCAATAGTTATTCCTAATGCCATTTAACATGAGAATTTTCACTGACCCACTTCGCAGTGCTCAGGTTGCCAACTCAAGACCATAGAATGGCCTAAAAGAGGTTTCACAATCACCAGCCATCACTTCTGCTGATCTAACCTAACTGTGAACATAAATCTGACTCAACAGCAGATCTACGGATGCAGAGCACTATGCACCACTACAAATTTCCTCTTTTTTTTTTCACTGATGTCATTTCTCAGGACACATATCTTTAGACTAAAACATGGAATAAAGCTGTGGGACCTACAACACTTCACTGTCATCTAAGGGAGATTATGTGGTTATATTTGATGTATTTAGCAAGGTAATTATATATTACTGTAGTTTATCTATATGGTGTGTGAATCCTTCTATAAAAGAAACCTTGAATCTAAGTCTCTGTTTAATTACATCACTAATAACTTCACCTGAAACCTAAATGATGCAAATGAGTATCTAGTTCTTATTTTTTAAGATTGAAAAATAAAATATATCATAATCATATATATGCATTTGTATATTCATTTATTTATATGCAATATACAAATATTACATATATAGGCATAATGTAGAAATAAATAATAAAATAAAACTATATATAAAAATTCAGTGAATCCTTGCAGAGTTTTGAACATAGCAGAAGACAAAGCAATTTCACATCTTACTTCCTTTCTTTTTCCCTGTCTGTGAAATAACCAACTTGCTCTCAAATTTAAATACTATTGAAGCTCCTTAATCCTGTTATCTCCCCAAGGATTATATATGTGGGATTCCATAACATAATTTAGTATATGTAAACACATCAAATATTAATGGAATTAGAGGCAAATAGTATAAAATATATGTTTTTCTACAGAAGGAGTAAGCCTGGTCTGAGGAACATGCATTCAATTTTTTGTAGGTACTGTTAAGTTTGTCCTGTTCATAGGATTATATCTATAAATCTAAAGAAAGTTGAATTATAGTTCCTCTATTTCTAAATAATAATTTATTAGCATTTGCAGATTGAAAGTCAACATTTCAATTTGCAAAATTATATCCTAGAAACTTCAGGTTCCTATACAATGAGATAGCTTTTCAATTACTTTATAATAAAAATCCCATAAAGGAAAAAGACTATTGTTGAACTTTGGCAGATTACAAAGGCCATTTCACCATTCTTCTCCCAAAATGTAAAAATACATGCCAATTGCCACTAAATATCCCAACTGATGATTTAAGTAAGGCTCTGAAAACATACAAATGATAAAAAGAAGTGGAACTTTGTCTGATTCCTTTCTATTCTTTCTTGGTACAATCTATGCAGAAACAAAGGGAATATTGGTCTTCTACAAAGAAAGTTTTGATTCAGTCAAGACTGCCCTGTTCTCCCAAACCCTTAAACTGTATGAAAAGGAATTATATACATCACCATACCATTAAATGAATTATGCAACATTTTTCATAGAATTTGTTACTGAACTGTCTTAACAAAAATCTCATAAATTTTTGTTTCTATTTCCTCAGTATGATGGTTATGAAAATAAAAGTCTGGAATATATACCGCACTCTAAAAAGAGAGTGAAAGAGGGAGAGAAAGTTTGAAACTGCACAGCTAAGATATTAAATTGGGAGGCTATGCTAAAGTGGCTCTAGGGGCTGGCGATAGAACTAGCCCAGGGAGAGAAAATTGTCTGAATTCCTTTCTCTCTGTGGCTACACCATGCCTTTATTGCATGTATAAATATGGAATTACTTTGACTTCTTGGCAAGCATATTTGTCATTAAAATTTATTTTTAAGACTATTGGTACTTGTACCAACAGCCATATTTTCAAAGATGAATAGCTTGGCCTTAAAAGCACAGTCCATACTGAAATTTAATGACAGTTAAAGCCTCCTATTTGATCTAAATGAGAAGTGGAAGTAAGCAGGGAATATTTCTAATTTTTCCTTTAGAATAGAAAATACAAATATTCTTAGAAAATTATACTTAGTTCATAATAAAAAAGTTGAGCAAACCATCATACAACAGAAAGATGCCATAAATTGTCTTACCCTTCGACAGACAGTGAGTTTTTATCCTAATCCATAAGTCTAAGGGGTTTAATCCAAAGGGCTCATGCTTCCAATTCTCAGAAAATCCATATCTTGGTAAGATTTACTAGGACAAAAGCTCCTTTTACAGTGGATTTATTTAAACTTTGTCAACAACTGTAAAAGAAATGTCTGTGTCAGGCAGGAAAGGAACCAGACAACAGCTTCCACATGCAGTGAAATGTGCACAATCCAATGGAAGGAGGATTGTAAGTCACAGTTACACAAGCTATTTTTCAGGTCAAGGAAATGTGATGCAAACTCTAAAAAAGTTTAAACCTCACTGTTTATTCAAACCAAATCAGATCTCTTGAAACAACCAGAAGATGAAACATATATGAATGTTGTCTTTTTTTTCTCTCAATATCATACTTTAGAAATACCAGGTTTAATTTCTTTATTTTTTTTTAATACCCACCATATTTTTGGGAATTAGATAGGTGTTACTCTATTTAGCTATGGTACAACGTCCGAAAGTCCATACACTTTAGGTCTGTCTATGCGGCTTAGCACTGTGGGATGCAAGCTCTCCAAACATGAGGGTGCACAACACCGAATTCTGTTGTGGAGCCTTCTCCAGAACATTGTCGTCTTGAGTTAATATCATAATAACAGGTTACGTATCAGTCGTCTTCATATTTGAAGAAACATTAATACTCTGCTTGCTGCAGTATCTATGATCCCAGGTGTTAAGTCTGTAAAGTCTGGGTATAAATTCCTCTTAATTTTACAGATTGCAATATCAGTGCATTGTTATCTTTAACTCAATGAACCCTAGTGCTCTATATCGCATCACTTTCTGGTGAGAAAAAAATTAATTATACCAGCACAATTCAGCAGAAGGCCAGATAAGGATGTTACACCACAGAAAGGAATATATTTAGACTGTTTTGTCCAAATCCAAGTGTTTGTGAATGATATAAAGACACTAGATGTACTCACAAAATTATGCACTTTGTTTTTACAGTATCTGCATCTCTAGCCCAATGGATGATTTTTTTATTTTCATGTTATGTCCTTCAGCACTGATAAACTATCACTAGCCAATCACTCTAAAACGTAATAATAATAATAAAAAGACAATCATTTTCTTGTGCATGCAAAAAATCTATTTTAAATAGATATGAAAATAAAAAAGAATATCAAAACAGACATACTTCAGTCAGTACTTTCCATCTATGGATTTTCAATAAATAGGGCTTTGCTTTCTTGTTCTTTCCATTACTTTCACTGAGATTCCTTGAGATTTATCCCACAGAAGGGATGTTATTAATTTTCAAATACATTTCTTTCACATGTGCAACAAAAAGCTGAGTGTTATGCTAGGCACATAAAGCAATGAATGTTAATTTAAATAATGAGTGAGAAATGGTTTTATTATGCTCTTTGCAGACTAGGAGACTTCATGCTGTATGAAAGTTTTTTATCAAAGTATGAAAGGAAAAGGGACCGGTGACTCTGATGAGAGCCTCTGTGGCTCTATCAAATGTAGTCATACTTTCTCAAAAAGACAATTATGACACTATCCTTGTTCATACACTTTAGAAAAAGATACCAAGAAAAGCATTAATATTCATTGATAGACAAGTCAACAACTTTTTTTTTTTTTTTAATGTAGTGTGTAATACATCTAACAATCCTGTTGTGTTCTTCCTTTTAAGCACCAAAATCTTTCTTACATGTCCTGGAAAATAACAGTCATTGATATACTAGAGAATCCACTGTAAAGGAACACCAGGAAGTCAAGGAAGGATAAATGAAACTTATTTCATCTTTAGTTGAGATATTTTCAGATATATTTATGAGAAATATTCAGATACTTGCTTAGGCAAAGTGTCTCAGCACTTCCCTTCTTTACCATGCAGAAGATGGTTATCATGTGTACATCTTTCTTCTATAATTTTATTTTTTCTTGCTCTATTTTCAGTGATCAGGAAAATCATTATATGTGCTTCCTCTTTGAAACTATCATAATATACTTAAAGACTATTCAACCTCTCTCCCTTGTTCTTCGGATATTGTGTGGCCCTCCTCAGGATTCAACTTCTTTGAACTACAATTTTTTAAAAAAGGCAAAAATATTGCATCTTTTTTTGCAATGGCATGAAATGTCTGAATGACGATCTGCTTCTTTTAACATGAAGTGCAGATTTAATATAACACATTTCTATTTGTGGAGCAGATTATCCTGGCTAACTCTAGACCTTTGCTTCTGTTCTTATTAAACTTGTACCTATTTTATTTTGATTTTACATATAACGGCTACTTGCCAAATTATTTTGAATTCTAATCATAGGCCCTTCAACAGCTTGAAAAAATCTGCAAATGCACTATATGTACTCTGTGTCTCACTGCCATGAGACTCACTTTCTTTCATATTCACTGTCTGTCCCCAAGAAAAATAAAGATATGATTTATATTTATATTGAGATTGTATTTTATTGAGGTATGTAGTAATTCAGTTTAAGAAACACTCTCATGGCAATCTACTTTTCATACGTTTCATTTGTACCAGTCCATACTAACTTAACCTAAAGAGTATTTTTCTGGTTTCCTCAAGTGGAGGAAGCTCCTCTGCTAGAGCAGAGCAGAATCCTCAAGCAGGGATAAGTTCATTGGGGGTTAATTGACTAAACTTTGTGAATATGTTGCAAGGGTACATAATATTTAATTCAAAGGTCTGACAATTTCCAGCTACAGTGTGGTGGAGGAAAAAGCGCTACTGAGAAAGGTGGCAATGGCCTACTCTCACTTACTTTAGATTTATACTTACCTTTTTATATAGTATATATTAAATTTGCACATATTTTATTTTAATTTTGCATGTAACAAACTGCTTGCCAAATTATTTCAAATTCTAATCTTTTTCTCCAGTGTCAGTTCTGGGTTCTTCAACAGCTTGAAAAAATCTGCAAATGCACTACATGTACTTTGTGTCTCTCCATCTCTCATTATCTCATCTGGGATGGTCAGCAAGCATATGTTTGGCAAGACAATTTTCAGGCATTTTAAGACTCCTAAAACAGTTACGTGGTAGTCAAATGCACAAATATAGGGAGTTCACTCAAACAGGGCCACAGGAGCAATCTGATCCACAGAACTGCTCCCAAGCACCAAGTCTGCATGTGACCAGATGCCTCAACACACTTGGCACTTGCTTCTTTGCAGTCTCTTTCAGTGTGTCTGGGTACCTCCTGCTGGGCTTTGGGGGATTAGACAGACCCAAGCAGGTAGATTGTACCTGCTATTAGCTTGTCCAGGCAGGTACAATCTACCTGAGACCACACATCAGTCTGATTTACTCTCTTTTGTGCATGACATTCAGGCTTTTAGGCAAGAACACCAAAACATCCAGACTCCTGAGAACCTGGGTACCAAGGAAAGCAGGATGCATCACTGTCCCAAGCCGCTTTTCCAGCTGAAGTACCTGCAGTTTCCTACAGAATTACATTTACAGATGAGCTACTTGACCCGACAAATCAGTTATCTTTCCTTAACTACTCTGTAGTAAAAAAACACAGAAGAGCCCTACACTGCTGCATGTGCCTTTTAGGACTTGCTCCATAAAATGCTCAGTTCCAAAGCTTGGGGCCCACAGCTCTCCCGTCACTGATTTCCCATCAGGAAACCTACTACTGGTTTGTTTCAGCTGAGCGTGTCAAAATAAACAAGCATTTTTTAGATAATTTATTTTATTTCTTGGTTAAAGTGATGGGGATGGTATCTTTGTAATTCCAAATTTCCCTCAAAAACATTTATGACAATTCTTCTAGATGCAAAAGGGAACTTTTTTTTTTTTTTTTTTTTTTTTTTCAAGCAACAAAATACTATATTAGCCAGTGAGCTGGGCTGTGGCTTTGCCTCAGGGCCTTCCCATCTCTTTAATCTTACCTTTTGGAAATATTCTTGCAAGCTGCATTTGTCTGGATTACAAATACATGCCATATGAATTCTGACGTGAGTAGATCAACAAGGTAAGAGTCAGTCAGGCGAAGAAAAACAGAGACGTCTAATTTAAGCAAGTATTAAGTGAATTCATATGTGAGAAATAAGACATAGTACCCCATCAGCTTAGTTTCATATTCCAAGCTATGGGAATCCCATAATGACTTGTTAGTAGGTAACTGCTTTAGGTCTCCTTGCTCTGTAAAAGGCATTTGAAGTATGTAAGATACACTAAAGTTAAAGGATATCTTTCTTACAGGTTGGCTTAATGTTTATTTAAATAACATGTTCCCATGTGGCAGCTCATCAGTATTAAGTTTCTCTGCTGTTTTAAATGCTGCTAAGTTACTGCTTTCTTATATTTTAAAGGATTTCATATGCTCAGTGTGTACAGTAAGAAGCAAATAGTAGCTTGAAAGGATTTGGTAACATTTGAAGTTTATATTTTTGCAGCATAAATATGTTTTTCTCAGGAGTACTTTGCCCTACTTTTTCTTTTTTTTTTTTTTTACTTCGATAGAGAGAGAAAGAGAGAGAGAAAGAGAGAGAGAGAGAGACAGACAGAAAGAGACAGAAAGAGAGGGAGACAGAGAGATGGAGAGAGAGAGAAAGAAAGGGAGAAAGGGAGAGAGAAAGAAAGGGAGAGAGAGAGAAAAAGAAAGGGAGAGAGAGAAAAAGAGAGAAAGAGAGAAAGAGAGAAAGAAGGAAAGAAGGAAAGAGGGAAAGAGGGAAAGAGGGAAAGAGGGAAAGAGGGAAAGAGGGAAAGAGGGAAAGAAGGAAAGAAGGAAAGAAGGAAAGAAAGAAAGAAAGAAAGAAAGAAAGAAAGAAAGAAAGAAAGAAAGAAAGAAAGAAAGAAAGAAAGAAAGAAAGAAAGAAAGAAAGAAAGAAAGAAAGAAAGAAAGAAAGAAAGAAAGAAAGAAAACCAAAGAGAAAAAGAGAGAGAGAGAGAGAAAGAGAGAAGGAAAGAAGGAAGGAAAGAAGGAAGGAAAGAAGGAAGGAAAGAAGGAAGGAAAGAAGGAAGGAAAGAAGGAAAGAAGGAAAGAAGGAAAGAAGGAAAGAAGGAAAGAAGGAAAGAAAGAAGGAAAGAAAGAAGGAAAGAAGGAAAGAAGGAAAGAAGAAAAAAGAAAGAAAGAAAGAAAGAAAGAAAGAAAGAAAGAAAGAAAGAAAGAAAGAAAGAAAGAAAGAAAGAAAGAAAGAAAGAAAGAAAGAAAGAAAGAAAGAAAGAAAGAAAGAAAGAAAGAAAGAAGGAAAGAAGGAAAGAAGGAAAGAAGGAAAGAAAGAAGGAAAGAAAGAAGGAAAGAAAGAAGGAAAGAAAGAAGGAAAGAAAGAAAGAAAGAAAGAAAGAAAGAAAGAAAGAAAGAAAGAAAGAAAGAAAGAAAGAAAGAAAGAAAGAAAGAAAGAAAGAAAGAAAGAAAGAAAGAAAGAAAGAAAGGAAAAGAAAGAAAATCAAAGAGAAAAAGAGAAAGAGAGAAGGAAAGAAAAAAGGAAAGAAGGAAAGAGAGAAAAAAGGAAAGAAGGAAAGAGAGAAAAAAAGAAACATTTTTTTTTCCATTCTGCTTGTAAACATCATGTAGAATTTTGGCTTTAAGCAACAGACTTACCGTGATTTCTTTGATCTCCTGTGATATTTTCTAGAGTAAACAGTAAAGTTTTTTTTTTCTAGAATCCCAGATAAAGCAACAGCAAATTGATTGACTTTGTCTTGTTACCGGATACTGAAATTCATGTCTCAAGTGGAAATTTTGCTACAAAGAATATGCCTTTTTATGAGAATGTGTTTCTCATAATTCTTTCGAGCACACAAAAAAAGTGTTTGTGATTTTGGATGAGGAATCAATTTTGCATGATGTGTTAATAGGCAAAAGTAGGCGTAAATACTTAAAAAAGTAACAAAGAAACAAAAAGGGAGGAGCTATATGTCAACTGCTGACTTTAGCTTTTAGTGTTCTTATCATATTTCTTTGGTTAAAATCACTCAGAAGTCCCTGATCCATAAGTGGCTTGTGTACATACACAGATCAGAGACAATTTGTCTCCACAAAGAAAAAGGAACACAACAGCACTAAGACGCTAACAAAAAAATTACACCCAATTTCACTCTATAATAACAAGTCACTGGGGAAACAGAATTCCTAAATGCTGTGTTAAGCTAAAATAAAATCAATACATGCATACATGCATATATACATGAAAAGATTATATATATATGAAAATATATACAAAAAATATATGAAAAATATATGAAAAGATTGGGTAACTTTTGCATTCGTGGTAATTAAATAATTAATGACTTTTTAACCATAAAAATACTTTGTAGTTTTCTGTACCTTCTTCCTGTACTTCAGCTTCTTTGTGGGGGAATAATTTCTAGTTAGAGCTTGCATTAATTTTCAAGATAATCAACTTGCCAATTTATCATCAAATCAAAACACCTGCTCTTCATCCACTTAAAATTCCTTAAGAAGTATGTTTCAATTGCATAAAATAGAAACTTCTGCCCCATACTACTTACTTATATTCAGTTACTCTGCTTAAAAAACATAAAAGTTCCATCCAGAAATATGGTTATGGCATAATTTAAAGTTCCCATAAAATATTTTAGCATTTATTAAAATGATATATATTCAGAATAGTTCAGATATCAGACTTTGCTTTGAAATGAAAGGCAGGAACATCATCTTAACTTTGGAAATGGAGAAAATAATGTCTTCAAAGCAGAAGCAGTCATACTTTCTACTTCAAATGACTCTTTATTATAGTAGCTTGCAAGCATAAAAGCACATCCACTCACATATGTCTCACTCCTACACACATACGCAGTAACCTGAAAAATGTATTGGGAGAATTTTGAGATTAGAATGGAAATTCGTTTTTGATTGAGTGCAACACTTCTTTTGCCACATTTCTTCTTTCACTAGCATGGACTGGAGAAATTGAAAACTTTCCCCATTTCACCTTGGAATCTGATAGAGACTGATAGTTTTGCAGCATGATGTAAGTAAAGGAAAGCAGACTTTGAAAATCAACAGTCAACACATAAGCAGAGCTACCTCAGGGCAATAAAAACAACTCTGCATTTCCTTTTCCAACTAAGATATTCTGGGGCAAGGAGATAAGTTCTAATAAAAACAGTGGAAGTATTACAATGATACACTACATAATATAACCACTACAACCAGCATATTCATGTCCTTGCATATTCTAAGGTATAGGCTATAATGAATAAATACGGACAGATACATAAAAAATATGTTGCTTATCAAGTTCTCATTAGAAGCCTGATGTAAAACTAACTGCATCTGCTGGAACATTTCCACTGATTTCAAAAGCTTTCAGATCAAGCCCTAAATTGCCTGCAAAATCCTCTCTCTATACTTCATGCTACTCTCCCTTCACTTCATACACTTCAGGAATAAGGAGCTACAGATACTGTCCAGTCCCATTGAAAGAGATTGAAGCTCTAATCTAAACAATACTGAAAAGCTTGTTTGGGACTGATGAAGGGAAGGACGGAAGCTGCTAACTCATTTCTCATTAAACACACGATTGAAGGATTTTTGTATATACTGTGCAGAGTTTAAATTGCAGGAAAATACTTGTACTTTTTTTGGAAGGCTTTTATTTTTTTATTTGGATTACATTAATACATTTGCCCTTCTCTAATTTCAGATCATTATGGCTAGGCCGTAAACTGTATTTATATATTTTTATTATATTTATTATTATATAGGCTTTTTTTTTTTCTTTAGGTCTAGAAATCTCCAGATGCTCTGGAACATAACTGCTTCAAATAGCAGACCATATTTGCAGTGAAAACCTCACATTACTGGGGACAATAGCTATATTCTAACTATTAAGATAGACCATTTTTTAGAGCTGCTTTTCAACCAAATATGGATAAATTCTAAAGCAGGAAAGTTTCAGAAAACATATCTGAATTTTTTCAGAATTTGGTAGGAGTATGGGAAAAGAATATGCCATAAATGTTGTCACATTTTTACTTACCAAAATGAAAAAGCATCTACTAAAATACTGAATTGCAGCTTCCATGTTCTTATATACACCTTGCTCATATGTTCCAGCCTCATACAATCCATCTGACTGATCTTTCCTGTGGATGAACTGATACTCAATTTTTTTCCATGAAATTCATCTTTCCAACATGCTTAGCCTCCATCTACTCTCATTTGCTTTTGACTTGACATTTGAAGGGCTTCCTACTCTCATTAATCCAATGCTGTTGATGGCTGAATATCTGTAACCTCATGCATCTTCTTTTTCACTCCTGGCAGAATATTCTTTTCTGTCCCTGGAAGTGACCTTACCTGGGTCTAACATATCACTTGTGATAGTTTTAAAATTCTTTGCAAACCCTTGCTTTTTGGCCTCTCTCAAATTTATTTCCAGAAACAGATGCAGATTCTTACATGCAAATAAATCACTTGTGCATATCTTTTGTCTTACAAGTTTTCATGACATATCTAAAAGAGATTTTTTTTCAATAATAGCTATGAGGTGGACAATTAGCTAACATATATGTATATACACACAGACTGCTATTCTCTTTCATATAGAGTAAATTAAAAAAAAAAAGGCAAATCTATAAAAACTGATCATGTATTTTAGCATGCCTATGTCAGATCACTGATATTAGTATTAGCAGAGCAGTTTCAGGAAAAACTTTTAAGTGAGTCTGTGTTCCAAGTGAGGGCTAAGTCTGAAGCTCATTTCTACAGAACTATCTTAACAGTCCTTAACCCCTTCTCCTGCAAGGTAGATCAACCATATCATTTCCCATGGGGGGATAAAAAATGGGTCTCTTACTAGGAAATCTCTGTGGAGAATCTGGAGAGTCAACTGATGGCCATAACTGGTTAGCAGTCCCTATTTATTCTGTAACCATAGTTTCCTGAAACTGTTGATATTGAGGGGGAAACAAATGACCTTAGTAGATTCATTCAATGATACTAAGATCATCATTGAAACATGAAGACCTCTCATGCAGACTGCAAAAATTGCCTATTTTTATTTTGCATTTTAGAACTAAAATATAAGATTTAAGCTTTCCTGTAAGCCTCAAAGTCTGTGATAGGATCATCAGTAAATGACAATCAAACAAACAATTTAGTAGGTAAGTGGATGCTATTAACTAATGTATTTTAAACCCTATCATAGAATGGAATTTAGCTCTGTCCCAGGAGCCCAGGGCTACATGGGCTTGGGTGCTAGCATTTCTTGATAGATGAGTGGTAAGTAAAGCAGCAATGCTATACCAAATCCAGATAAATCAGTATATCATCAGTTACTTCTTTTAACAGGTTTGCATCAGTCTTGTCTGCTTCTCTTCCTGAAAGCATAGTAGAAGTCTATTGAGAAATTCAGATATTTTTCTGGATTATGTCAGCAAATATTATGCAGTGGCAGGTTTACACTCTTCATTTCTTTCCAGTAAGGTGGAGAATATAGCTGGCAGAATTTCAAGCTTACTAGAAGGAACTAATTAGTTTAAAACCTGCTAAGAAATATACCTTGGTGAAAATTTCTCCATTTCAAAAATGATTTTTTTTTCAGTGCTTTTAGTAGCACTTTCTCTGTGACACTATTATTTTCTGGTGCCACAGAAAGTCATTAGAATTGCAGGCTGGATATGTGATTCAAAATCCTCAGCTCTAGACAAATGGTATTGACAGTTGTGGGATAGTACTATGGGATAGTAATGGAATTAGTACAGGAAGAAAAAAAAAATTCGTAGGTCTAGCATAAATTCTGTGAGATTGCCATGTAAACAAAAATATAAAATAAATAAGGTTTGACATTTTTCTCACCTATTTGCTCAGATGGAGTGGGACAAGTAAGAATAAAAAAAGAATCTAAGCAGGAAAAGTGGAAATAAAAGGGGAGAGGAACGAACTACAACAAAGACATCATGCCTACAAGAAAGCCCAGCAGTAATCTGAAGAAATAGAAGTGAAAAATGGCTAACCTCTCTCAGAATGGTACGAAGATCAACACTGAAAAATGAAAGACCTCTCATGCAGAATGCAAAAATCACCTATTTTTATTTTTGTATTTTGGAATTAAATTACCAGTTTGGAGATAGACATCTATTTAAATACACAGAGAGCTACCACTGCATTTTGCAGTTGTTTAATTTATCCTTGGAACATAATATCCATATAATACATTTCTGTGTTTTAACTTTGGATTGTTGTTTATTTTATCTAGGATCCTTTTTTTAAATTATGATTCAACATAAACACAAATTTCAATTTTAAACCTGAACTTTAAAAGTCTGTTATATTCAAGTACATTACAGTGGTGTGACATTAACACTCACAGTTATAGTTAAACTTGGATGAGGATTTCTTTTGGAGAGTAGTCGGAAAATAAGCATAAATTTTCACAGTTCACTTCAAACTTTATAAGGTATTTAACACTGTACAGCACAGTATATTAAATATTTTAAACAAGTTGACTGGTCTGTTTTATTATTTGGCCATATGCTAGGGGTCAGCTCTGCAGTATCATGCAGTTTATTTTATTTTTTTAATAAAGTCAAGAATGCAAAATTTTGCAGATCATTTGTAAAGGTGCTGTGTGAAGATGAAAGATGCTTTATGCACAATGGACCTGTAACTATTCTTCTGGAGCTGGATATGGAATATACTAACCACAGCAACATTATTTTGTGCTTCTTAATATCAGTCCAGAGGAAAGTAATTTAAAAATGCTGTCTAGTGTGCCAAAGTTCCTCAGAAAACAAATAGTCTTGGGTTCCCAGGATTGCTGTAAAGTTGAATGTTTCAGACTTTTCTAAATTACCTGTGTATGTGTCATGGAAATGTAAAGCTGTCCTTTGGGTGCCTATGTAGTGTCAATGGGCTAGAGATTGCTTATTTCATTGTTTACAGTACTTTAAACCATACAGGTCTCTGCTCTAGGAGATTGGATCACAGTTCAAAACATCAGGGATGTTCAAGCCTCTGGAATGTGAACTGACGCAAGACAATTCTCTTTGTTCAATCCCACTTTACATTTGTTTCAGAAATACATCCTTAAAAACAGAGCTTGGCTACAGACTCATAATCCTATCACCACCAAATCCATGCCAAGACATTCTTTTATATGCTGGATTCTGTACCAGACAATTATGTTTCAGTTTGAAGTAAATTGGCAAAAGCTGAGTTTCACAATGGGTGAAATCTCAGAGTGTCTCAGAGTGATCTGGACAAGATCAAAAATCTTTGGTAGCTTTCCAGTCATAATTAACCATGTTCAGTTAGAGTATGAAATAAGAAATCACAGAATCATAGAATTCTAATGGTTGGAAAAGACCTTCGAGATCATCAAGTCCAACTGTAAGCCCTCCAATACCTTGCCTGCTAAACTGTGTCCCTAAGCACCTCATCTACACATTGTTGAGTGCTGCCAGGCACGGTGACTCCATCACTTCCCTGGGCAGCCTGCTCCAATGCTTCACCACTCTTTCTGTGTAGAATTTCTTTCTAATGTCTAACCTGGTGCAACTTGAAGCCATTTCATCTTGTTCTATCAGTAGTTATTCTGGAGAAGAGATCGACACCCGCCTCACTACAAGCTCCATCCAGGTCACTGTAGAGAGCAATAAATGCATCTGACAACTTTTTTAAGCCATGTTATTAAACTAGAATAACTTACATGCTGCTGATAATCAATACACATATATGAAAATAGGAAAGCAACTTGGTTCTTCCACCAGAGAAATACAGGTACTACTATTCAGTGCAATAGAGAACGGCCCCAGCCATTAATAGTGTTTTAAACTGGCTTCTGAGAAAATACAAAGCTTGAAAGAAGTTGTGCATTTGCTTCTTATCTCTTTCTCCATTTCATCTGGGACTATCCACTCTAGATGACAAGAGAGTAAACTAGATTAGACTGATCTAGTTACTAGATTAGGCTGATCACTGCATCAATCCATAAACTCCTGTGTGCTATACCTTCCCTATGGACCAAAACTTCAAAATAACTCTCAAATAATACCGCCTATAAGAATATGGATCACAGTGTATTTTTCTTTTAATTATATCTAAGCTATTCATAAGTTATTGAGGTATTAATTTCAGGCCTTCACACTGAAAAAAAAAAAGAAGAAGAAAAACTAGGGTGAAAATTTGGCAAGACAAGTATGTTCCTACTTAAGTTTTACATATTCTGTAACATTTTACACTGATCCAGCAAGTATCTGAATAAATATATGGGCTATAATTCAACCGAGATTTTAAAACAGATTTTTTACTTTTGTAAATCTATCTCAAAACATAACACTGAGTTTCTTTTTTGTCTGGTAGAAGAATAAATATTAGTAGATTACTCTGAAATTAAATCTATTTGGACTGTCTCTGGAGGCTTTTCTGTTGATTGTAAATTGCCTAAACTGCAATCTTGCACTTTAGAGCATAAAACAGAGGCTCTTAAGAGAAGCAGACTCTCATATTCATTCCAAATTTCTAATGTACATTGCTAAAGTTGATTCCTATAATCTGATTTTGGCTTATGACTACCAAATAATACAGAAGAAAGTTTATCTGTGGTCTGTATTCTTCTGAAGAATAAATTTCAACATTTCTTTTTCTGCTGAAGCTATTTCCTGATTTTTATTGCTCTGCCTTTTTTTTTTTTTCCCAAATTACATCATGATTGGCTCTCTCACTATATTCATGCTGTTAGCTGAAATGTTTTGACATGGTTGCATAATGAAATTCAATTCAGGGATTTGAGTAGTCAAGTTTATAATGATCCAAATCTGCTTGAGATTAAAAAAAAAAAAATGTTTCCAACAACTTCAGGCTCTATACCATCACCTCATCTAAGATTTTACATCACCCAAAACTTTCTTCTTATAACAAGAATACTAATTTAGACTATGCATCAGATTAAATGCTGGTGGCCACTCACCTGATGTGAAATGACTGCAGATTATTATTGATCTAAATATTGATTATCTCTTGAAACCTTATCATTTCTTTACACAGTCAGTAGTTGAGATGCTTCTTTTTGTACCAAAAAGGAGGATGAATATAATTTAAATATATATATATATATATATGGTTAATATTTTATTATATATTAGTCTAAGGAAAAAAATAGTATGAAAATTTATGTTTTTTGGTATCAATTCAGATCAGTGGTAGAGGTCAAAAACTACAGCCTGCTACTAGCCCATCCCAGATGAGCTATTGATCCCCATTACTATAAGTAACCATGGGACAACCATCAGCTAAAAATAAATCAGTAAAATACCGGACTCTCTCTTTAACCTGTTCCAGGTTCCTCAATACATTTCACACCCTGTGAACCATGTGAACACTGTGTGTTCCATGTCTTCTTGAAACCAGTGATTCCATAGCCATGAATCATTTAAAATACATGAATATATAGAATATGTATAACATGAATATAATATATGAATATATAGATTTGTGAAGATTAGAGCATATGCATATATATACACATATATAAAATATATACGTATATGTATGTATATGTGTGTGTGTTTATGTATGTCTACATCCAAAATTAAAGCTGTGAACTCTCTGTTTAGGGCAAGAAGTTAGAAGTTAAATTGTTTAAATAACATGACCAAAAGAAATGGTATTCTTATGGTGTTCTATTTGTATACATTCACAATAAGGAAGTATCAGCATTGCACATTGCGTAACACTGAAAGGCTTGTTTTTGTGAGCTATCCTCCTTAATTAGTTCAGAAAAGTAGAACCTTGAGAGTTGATCCAAATGAAAAAGACTTTTTTTTTTTTTTTCAGATTTAGTCATTAGTACTTACAATGTTCTAATGCTCCATTATGACTGCACATTACAATAAGGCTTTTCCTCTTGGGCAATGCATAGCTTGTAACATGAACTTTATGAAGGCAGATTGTATAACCTTTTCTTATAACAATACACTAATTCTTTAAAAGGATCATGTTGCCTAAATGAATTTTTTTACAAACAAAACATAATAATAATAATAGGCAGCTGGAGTTTGCCTTTAGCATTTGTATTTATATATTTATATTGACTCAAGGAGGTCCAGCTGACATGTAGCATCTGTTGTTATAGTGGGAATCTCTTAAGGCTCTGTGTAATGGAAGCATGTAAAGTCTGTGAAAATGTTACTATCTTCATGGGTTTTAAAATATACCTATAATTCCTCTTTCTTAACTTCTTTTCCTTTTCCTACATATTACTAATCATATCCTCTCAAGTTTTGTTTCAGTACTTCCTCACTATTTTCTCTGTTTCATTGCCCACTTAATTCCAGTTTTTGACTCCTTAAGCGAGTATGTTCCAATGCTAATTATTATAGCAGAGGTAACCAAATAGTGTCACACAGAAGTGGCAGGAATTATTTCTCACTCTGCATTGAGACTTGAACTTCTCCAAAGGCACTGGGTGATCAGACTCGATATTTTCAGAACCTATTTCTTCACAGGTCGGTCCAATTATTTTAGCATGTATGCAGAAATAAAGAGAAAGATGCAAATAAAATGAGAAATATGTTCCAAACAGCATTTTTTAATAAACTGGTTATAATCACAGTAAGTCTTCTCTCAGAATAAAAAGGCTCATTGTCACTATCATGCTGGATTAAAACTGCAAAACTTGAGGTGTCAGTAAGACTCTACTGTCTGTACTTGTACAAATGGACTTTCTTTTGCAATTTTTTTAATAAATTCTAGAGATAACCATCTCTTTTTTAAAAAAATCATACCATATTTTTCCTTTAACTTTTAGCTTCTGTTTGCCTCTTCTCCTATCTCAGCACATTTTCCTTTACAAACCAGCAGCACTTCACCTCTATTTTTCTAAATAACAAGATAGATTCTTTTTCTTCATAAAACAATCTGTAGGCTCTTACCTAAAATCCAGTTCAAGATCCAAAGAATAAGAGATATATATTGCTGCAACTCTCTTACCTTGTTGAAGTTATTTTTAAGTTGTTCCAAAAATCTAGCTATGAGCCAATACATATAGAAGGATTGTTTTTTTATCACTCTATATTTGCATTATTTCATGTACTACATGAAATGTACATCATTATTTCATATACTCAGAGAAGTGAATAATATTGCCAGAGTCAAAACCTGCGGTACCATTAGGATAGATGCTGCAATATCTGTAAACATATAGATCTACATAGAAGAAATTTCTCCCTTTTCAGCCCTTAGGCTATTTTATGCCTAAGGCAACGTACAGTGGGCAGCAATCTTTACAGTGCACTGAATCATGCTAACTCATGGTTTTTTTTTCTTTTTTTTTCCTATGTGCTTTCCTTGCCTTTTTATATTACATAATTTTTCCAGTATACATTCCATATATCAGTTGTCAGGGCTAGTTTGAACTTTACCTTCCACTGAGGCTTTCCAGAAGAATATTGGACATTTGACTTTAAATTTCTTGCTCCCTGCCTTTATTTAAATACTCATTCACAGAAAATTTGCCAACCTGTCTAATCCTAGAGCTACCTTTCAAAAATGTCATATTAACTATATATATATATACACACACACACATATATATATATATACACACATATATATATAGGAAAAATATCAGGCAATATATAACATATAATGTTTATCAATAGCAAGTTAGGATGAGATTCTGACACTGTGTTCCTCCATAAGCAGAACACTGAAGTAAATAGCAGAACTCCTGTTATCTGAAAAGTACACAGGATATTTCACCATTATTAAAACTATCTGACAAGTCATCTAAAGATCAGTCTTTTGATAAAATCACTGTAAATGTGACACTAAAATATCAAAATTTTAAACTCTTCCCTTTATCTTTTGTTAATGTCCATCTTAGTTCTTCTTTCTGCCTCCTTTCTTAGTATTTTTCTTTTTTGCATTTAATGAGTAAAGAATGACCTTGAAAGAACCAATTCAGCATGCTTTAATAAGGATAAGATGAGCGACAAAACAGTGAATGAATTTAATATCAAAGCAATTACAGAAGCTGTTTGTTACATTGAATATATACCTCTCCACCCTAATAACTGCCCTAAGAATCTGGAGCTGATAGTGATCAATTCTATTCTGTGCCCTTGGAATTTTCCTTTGTATACAAATTTATGGGAGTATTAAGCAGTATCTTTTTATTAGCACAGTTCTTTTTTCTTCACACATGGGCATTTTTTAACTGTTCACTCGTTTCAGATCTGCTTAAGCACATGCTTTCTTAGGTAGTAAGAGGTGTTGAGGAGGCAGGCAGGCATTGAAGGTACAATTTGCTTGTTTCTTATTGCTTACACTTATTTTCTGACAATGATGAGAATTACGAAATAAAGAATCAGCTGAAGAGACAGCTGGAACTGGGTGGGTTTTTAGCTTCCATAGAATTTCTGTAAGACAAAAACTGAAGATAATGGTCACCTAAATCAGGTACATAGGAGCAGAATTAAATTCTCTGTAATGTAGTTCTCATGCCACCATATCATTGTAATGAGATTAGCCTTGACTGTGGAATTTATCTAGCATGGTTTAAAAGCCTTTGGTGTACAATTAATTTGTGCTAGCTAGTCTATTTTTAAAATTGTGGTCCAAATTCCTCCCTGCTGTTACTTCATTGCATTCAGTAGAATGACACTAGGGGTTAATCTGGTACTAGCAAATTACTTTATAAACTTTCTATCACTTTTATTGTGATGCCTTTTCATGGAATTTTAAGTGTTCCTGATACTTAAGGTACAAAAGTATCGACAGTATTTTGCTAAATACAGTTTTGCTCTAAATTTGGAGCAAGGGCCAATAGCTCACACACAAGCAAGGAGCTAGACTTTTATTCAGGTTCACAGTCTAGTTATTTCCTTGCTGTGAGAATGGGATAATTGTGCATCAAAGCAGAACATTTTCATACAACATCAAAATAAATTGAGGTAGTCACTCCATATAGCCAAGAGCATAAAACAACTTCAGAAAGTGAAATCCATGAAGGACAAGTCCATCAGTAGCCTTTCAAAACAATGATCTGAATCTAACATTCAACTCACAAAGTCCTCAAACCTCTGCTAACTCCAAAATATAATGAGGAAAGGACTTTTCTATACATTTTCTCTTCCTTATATTCCTTCCGTTAGTGTTCACCATTAGAGACGTTATAGCAAGGTGGACAGGGTCTCTTCCCCTCAGAAGTCATGGGTTATCTGTGCATTACATACGTTAACAATGCACTATATAGATGCATGTAAGTTCAAAAGCAATAATCATCCTTATTCAGGTCACTTAAAGAGAGACATTAAAGCACTTAGTCTCTTGTTTGACCATATGTAAGCAGTTTGCAGGCCAAGCTGAATGATAGCAACTTTCCAGATTGTCCAGACAATCAAAACATGCAGAAATGGATGCTACAATGCTAAATTTCTACTGTAGATGCCAAATGCATCTGGGTTGTTGTTGCAACAGGAGACAAATTCTCAGTCTCACATGCATTGGTCTTGAAATAGTTCAGTTACACTGAAATTTATCATATATAGCAATCTTTTTTTCTGCATGGTTAAGATGCACAGATGTAAAAAGATCCATTATTTAGTGCTATAAAAGCCCGTGGTGTTCTTTTCTTCTGCCCTGCACTGAATGGGCAGCTGTAGCTGTCCGAGATTTGACAAAAAGAAAACAAAGCCATGACCTCAAATAAATGTCTTGAAGGTAGGCAAGGAAAAGGGACTTGCCAAGGAAAGGGAGCTAGAAATAGCTAATTACTTCTTAGTAAATATGTAACCAAAAAAAAAAAAAAGAGAGAGAGAATTCCAAGACAATCCTTGATTATTAGAGAGCAGCCATATTAATATTTCTTTAAGATGTCAAACTAGGAAAAAGGATCCATAAAATACTGAAGGTTTCATCATAAATTGACCACTTTTAACATGCTTGATATAGCAAGACGAGCATGCAAATACCTCAGTTCAGCTTCTGTAATAATTTATAGTATTAGGCAAATTACCTTTTAGGTGTACTGCTCGCCACTAACATGGTACAGAACTAACAACTTGTGAACTAGCTGGTCTATGACAAAGTCAAGAAACGAGACAAGCAATGCATAGGCAAAGAGAACGGTGAATGATGATAGTAGGATCCCATTTCCTGATGGCAGACATGACTGTGTGACTGCATGAGGGCATGACTGCAAGAGGAGTAGACAAAAAGAATGATGGTAAGCTAGTTTGCAGACTCACAACTACCTAGCACTTAAACTTGCCTAGAAGAAGAATTAATATCTCCTGTCTACTCTTCCTAGGTATAATAGGCATTAGGCAAGCAATTAGGCAGGTAATAGGCTATTCCTTCCATCTAATTGGGTACAAAACATGTCTTACAGAGACCTACCATTTTCACTAAAATTTTATTCTCAGTTCTGTTGATATTTCCCAAATCATAGTTACAGCTTAACAGAAGCTTCTAAGTCAGACCCTTTAAGGTGCCTTAAACCCAGAATGGTCAAATCATACAAAAATAGGGATGTTGTATTGTTCAGCTTGGCAGTTAGTAGCAAACAGTGCAACTGTCATGAAGTAGAGGGTTTGTCTGTATGCCTGGTTGGAAAAATAAAGCAATGAGATCTCTTTCTAAATTTTCTGGCCCTTGTAACTTTAAAGGCTTGTTAAAGCAGAAGTTGTATGCTTTTTTTATTACCTAGATCAGGGATAGCCTGACCATCAGTCCAGTATCTCAGCAGTATTATCTGGCAACCAAAAAGGTTAACTCTTCCACAATTCAAACACACAAGGTACTGCCAGCAGGAATTAATAAAACTAAGGTCACATGGCATGCCTTTCCAGACCACAGCAGTGGTCCAGAAAAACTGTCAACAAATGACTATTTCAAGTACCAAGTACCTGGGTGGAAAACATTTGGTCTTAAATATATAGGAATAACCTGCCTTCAATAAAATAGCCTGCTCCTCATAACTAGAAATGTGGTGCTTGGCAGACTGTCAGAACAACAATGACTATCATGCAATATGTGAGGTTTCACTTATAACATGCTTTAGAACGAAAAACAATCTAAGTAGGAATCCTGAAATCCGAAGAACTGTAAATTTCCCTCCTACTCTCTGCAAAGAGGCTACATTTATCCTCTGAATATTTTGTGACCCTGCTATACAAATAGTTCTACTCAGCTTCAATCAAGGAGAAAAGCTACTTAAATATTTCAGGATTCCCGCTGAAGTTTGTATTGCAGTTGTGCTGCTGTAAATAAAATACTTTCTGCACTCATTATGTGCACAAGCTCATGCTGCTACAGCCCCTACCAGAGCTGGAATCTGAGCTGCCTGACTATGTGATCCTGCTGTTTGAAATCGCAGGCATAGGTCATTAATGTTTTATTGAGGCATTTCATACAGTATCCTTTGTATAAAAGGTTTTCAAATAATCTGATTATAAAAGCTGGCTGGCCTAATGATTTAGCTGTACTAAGTGGGTGTTTCCCCCTATAAAAATGTATAACTACTGCACAGATAATAGCATTTTAAATTTCAGCCAGTGTGAGACAGTTGAAGAAATAAAGTCCCAAAGCTGCTATAGATAAAAATGACATTATGAATAAAAGTACCCTCTCAATAGGACTTTGGCCTATAGAATTTAATTGCTATTTGACTCTTAAAAAAAAAAATCGGTTCTCAGATTTTTCTATACATGTCTAAATTTTTGTAGGCATGAATGAAGACAAAAGTAATCTTGACTTCCTTGTTTAGGCTTTTCTGAGCACATATTGCTGCTGAGGTTATGGTGCAAAGTCCTATGTAAAGAACAGTACTTGAACAAGAGTCTAATGAGATGATTTCAGATCACTTCTGTCTGTAATATGACTTTAAACTATGCCCTTTGGTGTTGAGCAGAAACAGCAGGAGGCCACTGTGCACAGCTCCATTTGAGAAGGTGCAATTTCTTTCTCTACTGGCTGGAAGAGTTATGAGGAAGGATCTCATTCACTTGTCATTTCTTACTGCAGTCACAAGATTTGTAAAAAGCCATGAGGGTTGTCCAAGACTCCCCGTGGAAACAGCCTTATAATCCGCATCTTTTGCACAATTACGTCTCTTCTATTTTCTAACTGTAAGCCTGTGAATTGCAATTTTGACAGAATGAAGTGCATTAGATACATTGAAGATACAGTCAATATTTCCAAAATTCTCTAAATACTATCCTGTATGACATTAATGTAAGGAAATATGTAAACGAGCTTTCTTATCTACAGCAATTAGAAAATTTGCACGGGGTAACCATTAAGATCTTTAACAAACTTTAAAGTCTACTCCAGAGAGAGCATGTTAATTTATGTTCCTACAAAAGTGATTGTGTTGTTGTTTTGATTTGAGAAGAAAATGGATGGAGTGAGAGTGCTGACCTGGCTAACCCGATAGGACATAATGTGTTCTTACTTCATTATTTATCTAATGATTTTAAATCTTTCAAGTGCTTCGGATAAATGAAGATTCTGAGCATGAGGATTACCAAACAGCTGTGAAAAATAGTTATTCCACCTTTGTAGTTCTGGTGTTCAAAATATTTCTCGGTAATTATAACTATTTTTAATATAGTTCTTGGTAACATTTGCTAGGCAATTCTAAAGTTTCAGAGTCTATAATCAAAGTCTTAATAACAGAGACCTCTCATTAGATGATTTTTGGTTTTATTCGTCTTTTTCTCCAAAGATAATCACACATGATTAAAAAAAACCCTTCTGCTCCACATTTGCTTTTGGTTTGAAATTGCTCTTGAACACATTCCTTTGAAAACTTGGCATCCAACCACAAATGGAGTTAGGTACTTGACTGCCAGAGCAGAATCCATGACTTCAAGTTAAATGCTACTTAACACAGACAGCACCCAAGGGGATCTGAGTGTAACAAAATGGTATTCACAAAGCAAGTATGCTTGGCACAGACCAGTTTAAACGCCTGCCACTGAACTCAGAGGCCATTATGTCAGGCCATGAGAAATACCTAGGAGGCTATGCAAGCGAAACATTACAGTTTTCTGAGGTATCCAGCTACCTCATTAACTATTATTAAAATCACAGTTCTACTTCCCCTCCAAAAAAAAAAAAAAAAAAAAAAAAAAGCAATTATTTTCTAGGAAAATGAAATTTCCATTACTCCTATATTGCATGGTACAGCATACAGCATGCTACAGCATACACAAAATGAAATACTATGCTCACTTCCTTTCTCAGTATAAACTATTTCAACCCTTTCTGTCTCTGAAACTTTCAGCTCTAGTGTACAGGATAATTTACTAATAAAAGGCATTTCCATTCTTTCTGCTGAAAGTATAACTTCAATTACCATAGAATGTTTGGCATGTGGTTTCTACAGCTTTTGGACAGCTGTGGGACCACACACCTTCCAAAACCTTCTCTGAGGACTATTTCAGGATTTTTATCCAGTTGTTACTTAATACAACAGATAGGCAGGCTCTAGCACAGGAATCAAATGAGTGCTGGGGAGGACTATTTATTTCTCTTTTTCTCTCTTTTTTTTTTTTTTTTTATTAAAGGTCACTGAATTCAGATCCTGCTGCCTGATTTTTAAGTTTCAATAATTAATTTCAGAAGAGCAGTGCAGAATCTTGTAAACTTATTGCTGGACATATAATTGGAACAGATTAATCTCAAAATTAATTACAGTTATTTTTATAAATAATACTAAATCAAGCTAATGTTAGGATAGTTAGACAAGATTACCATATGCATTTTGCTAGATTTTTTCCCAGAACATTTTAATATCTTCTAAATAATCTAAAATGTTAAATTGTTATCTCCACCCTATTTAAAAGTTAAGCAATGGGCTTGAATTCCATCTAAGGAGTTCCAGGGCAGAGATCTTACAGAGCAAACAGAGTAAGTCATGGTTTTTTTGTGATTGTTTTGTTTTTTTCTCATTTGGCTTATAGAACATTACCATTTCTGGCATGCACACCAGATGGGCAGTAGGAAATAAATGGATAAATAAAGTCTCAAATGTCTGAAGACTTTAAATTGATTACTACGTTAGTTAAATACCAAATGACTAATTCACATGTGCATATTTCAACTGAGCAGAATTTTATTTAAAGGTCTCACGTAAAATCAAGTTTTGTTTGTCATAGCCTTTCATGCCCTGTTCTTTACACACAACCTAGCTTGAAATAACACATGCAGCTGGTAAAAACAAGTCTGTGGTAATAACACAGTTACCTTGGATTCCTTCTCAATTCAGAAATAGCTCGCACTGCCAGCATGCTATATTTCAGTATACTGAAATACCACAAGGAAGAATATCTATTCTGATAATGTTAAGAGCAGTATTAAATAATTATTGATCATTTCATGCTTTGTACTATAACACCACTTAAGTGGATTTAGCTTGTGACTATATGCAGAAGAATGACCTAAAGTCCTGGCACCCTAGACCAGGTCCTTGATCTGTCAGTCTCATTTTACACTTAAAAATCTTCTGAGTTTAGAACTACATACCTTCTCTGTTCCCTTGAGTATAAGCCCAGTTTGATTGTTTTTTGTGTAGATTGATAAAGGCAACATCAACTTTTTCTGCATGAATCGTTGGTACTCATACGTCAGATGGATTTCACAGGCCAATGTTACAGGTTTTCCACCAGAAGAAATGACCATGGGCCAAAGACCTGCCACCACAAAGTAAAAAAGAGGAAAGCAGATCTTTTTGCATCCACCGATACAAGTGACTAACTGCAACCACGCAACAAGCATTTTGTTTCAAAGTTTATTAGTTTATTTCCTCCTTAGAGGAGCGGTGATATCATGATTCATTCTGGACTGCTCTAAAATCATACAATAATATGTTATCCTTCAATTTAACTCAGCATAACTGTGGCCAGGGCAATGCTTATGTTTCTGTAATAGTGATAAAGAAGGCATCACCAAGACATTTTTTTCACATTCTTGCAGTGAGATGCCAGGCAGCCTGTCTCCTTAGCAGCACCAGTGCTGGCTGAGTGACTGAAGTCCCAGTGCAAGCCTGTTTCTGCATTCCCCAGGAAATCTCTGGCATGGTGCTATGCTCTCCTCTAGTGCAGGGGCTGTGAGATCTCAGACCAAATGAGGCTGGCCGTTCACGGACATCACTGCAGAATTTTCAGGATGTTATAATTTTCAAGATGATCCAAGACAGCAACAACCTAAGAACAATCAGAAATAGAGTCTGGTGGGAGACAGGGTACAAGCCTGGTAAACTTGGCCCCAGCCTCCGAAATATATCCTGATAAGCTCTGGTGTTCCTACACATTGCATGTAGAGGAATTTCTTAAATGACTATACAAAGTGCAGTATCCATGCACTCTCTTTAGGACCCCTTTTTCATTCGGGAACAGAATCAATTGACTTTAGTGTGTGAGAGTCAAGCCAATTATCTTCTCTTTTTTAAGGCTGATTTCTTCCCTGGTCGCCCCATAATGAAAGAGAAAGTGATAATTTTCCTTCCCAATCAAAAGAGAAGACTATTTTGCTTTATTTCCAGTTCTTAGGTTGTCCCTATTTTTCTTTCTTTTTCTTTCCAGCAGTCATCTTTCACCTCCTATGAACTTCTGCTTGTATCAGAGAGAAAATTCACACTTTACTACCATAACACCATTTAGATACCCAGGTAGTTTTGCTACCATGCATCCATTTGTTGCTCATTTAAAATGCAGAACCAAAACCGGCAGCCTGAGAGACATTTGCTTTGCTGGTTATTTACAGTTTTTTCAAAATGACAAATATTCAGCTATGAATACATGAGTTTGGTTCTACATTAATCTCAGTAGGAATATATCTTCCAATCAAGGACAATCCAGGAGGGAAAAAAGTAATATTACTGAAGCTCTAAAATTCAAGGTTTATTTTAGCTGGAGTAAGTGCACAATGATTCATCTGTCTTGACAAAGTACTAGGAGAGAGGAAGATGGAAGTTTAAAAGTTATATAGCAGGCTAGCATCATTCTGTTCTGGAAGCTCAGTCTTGTCTCTTTTCTGGAAAACCACTCTCCTCCTCCTTTGCATCTCTTTTTGCCCCAGAATTGTTAGGCATCCCATTTGTATTTGTTCAATTCTCTTGGCCGCTTCATTTTTTTTTCCACTGACTGCTTTTTAATCATCATTACTTATAACATGATTTCTTTCTAGTTTCTACACACATGCATGTTTTTAATCAGGTTTCTGGCTTCTCAAGGCTTTCGCAGCCCAGCTTTGTAAAATTACAGAAGTTTTGGAAGCCCTGCAGACGGCAAAAGCATTTTTGTGTACTTTGGTTTGTTATGGGTTTCCACCCTTTTATAACAGACAGGGAAGGTGCCAGAGCCAATTCTCACTGCCCGTTCTTAATATTTAAAAAGAGTCTTAGGAAGGATTCACAGGCTGGCGGTTTTTGAGCTATAGACATGCTCTGCTGCATATGACCTTGGAAAATGATTTGCTTAATTTCAGCTAATATAATGGTTAAGCCTCAGCAGAGCCAAATGCTTAGGAAAACTCAAGGATGGGCGGAAAGGATGACAGAATTGTTCTAAGCTATCTTCCTTCTCTCTTTTGCTGGACCAGCTGCAATAGCCTCTCACATGCCTCTGAGTATCATTAGTCAGGAAAAGGTCAAACCTCTACCAGCTGCAGGATGTCCTCACCATCAGGGGAAGCAGAGCGTCACGTTCCCAGCCTGTCCTATGGTACATTGATGATGGCTCCTGTTCCCTTAAAAAAGAGCCTTTTGCTGCTTCCGTGCACCAACCAGAGTTGCTCAGAGGCAGGCCTGGAGTATTTTCTTTTATAGTGGTTCTCATCCTTGTTGCTGTTATTTCCTCCATTTAGCTATGACATTAACAAAAGGAGGTAATTATCTAATGAACTAAACATTAGCTGATTTCATCTTTCCTTACTGGAAAATTTATTTTTTGTTATTTTGTTGTTACTTCGGGCCAACATACCTTAAAGAAAAAGGAATATATGGAATGCTCTCACTGAACATGCAGGTCCATCCCGCACTGTACTGTATCACTCTACTAACTTCTTCATGATTGGATAAGAGTAATATACACTCGGTCTGCCAATAATAAACATCTTCCTCTATGGAGTAGGTAAATTTCTGAAGTGTATGGATACTCGAAGAGTATGGATCCGTTTCAAGTACATATCTACTTGGAGACTGGAGAAGGAAAATTAGAAATACAAAACTGATACCAAACTGGGTGGAATGGCTGACACTCCCCAGGGCTGTGCTGCCATTCAGAGGGACTTAGACATGGTAGAGAGTTAAGCAGAAAGGAACATCATGAGGTTCAGCAAGGACAAGTATAGGGTCCCGCACCTGGGGAGGAATAACCCCAGGCAGGATAGGACAGATTAGAGGTTGACTTGCTGAAAAGCAGCTCCACAGAGAGGGATTTGGGAGTCCTGGTTGACAACAAATTAACCACGAGGTAGCAGTGTGCCCTGGTGGCCAAGCAGGCCCATGAGACCCTGGCCTGCATCAGGAGGAGCGTTGCCAGCAGGTGGAGGGAGGGGATCCTGCCCCTCTGCTCAGCTCTGGTGAGGCCGCACCTGGAGTATTGGGGGCAGTTCTGGGCTACCCAGGACAAGAGGGATGTGGAACTTCCAGAGAGGGTCCAACGCAGAACAACAAATATGATTAAGGGACTGGAGCATCTATCATATTGAGGCAAGACTAAGTGAGCTAGGCCCATTTAGCCTGGAGAAGAGAAGACTGAGAGTAGATCTTATCAATATGCAAAAATACCTGAGGGGAGAAAGTAAAGATGACAGGGCCAAACTACTCGATTGTGGCCAGTGACAGGACAAGGGGTAATGGATGTAAGTCAAAACACAGGAAGTTTCATCTCCTTATGAAGAAGAACTGTTGAGGGTGACAGAGCCCTGGAACAGGCTGCCCAGAGAGGTTGTGGAGTCTCCTTCTCTGGAGATCTTCCTGGGACCACCCTGTGCCCCCTGCTCTAGGTGTCCCTGCTTGGCCTAGATGATCTCTAGAGGTCCCTTCCAGCCTCAACCATTCTGGGATTCTGTGAAATCAAACACTGAGCAGAGAATTGCAATGGAAATAACTGCTGTTGAAAATGTTTAATCATCTGGCTAGTGTTGCAATTGTTGTAATATTATTTTGAGACTACAAGAGCATCTCCAAAAATTCAGCTTCACTTACTTTACTGGAATTCCATGCGGGCCTACAAGCTATGAAGGAAAGAAGAGCTGAGAATTTCTAGTTTGCAAAAGGCAAGGAAGAAATACTAAGCTATTCACAATGGCAGGAGGCTATACTACCTTTTCAAATTCAAATGAAAAAGCTATTTCTATTAACAAAGGAAATGTCTTACTCCTTTTACTCACCATTAAGATTTATGAGTAGTTCTTTTAGCTGAGTTCATCAGAATTAGTGCAGAGATGAGGGACACTGACTTCCACAGATCTGATATGGGCTCTGGATGATAAAGGTATTAGTAGCCATGATAAAGGTATTAGTAGCCATTTAGATAGATTCCATTTTGTATAAGATAATTTTGACATTTTAACAAAAAAAAAGAAAAGAAAATTATGAAATGTGGTGTTCTTCCTGACTAACACACACAATTGAAGCATCTGGGTTGAAATTCCTACTGAAACAATATAATCGAAATAGTGATACTATATATGCATTATAACTAACTCTACTACATCCTCAAAGATGTAACAGACCTCCACAAAACAGGCAAATCCATATATTCATATTGAAATGATTCTTATCCAGGTTACTGTGACCTGATAAATGGATGCCATATGAGAGACAGGAAACTAGAAAGGATATATATCATGAATAAGATTAAACAGCTTTTAGGAAAGATATTTAGAATTTCACTTCCAATAGCAAAGCAATTGAACTTAAGCGTCAAGTAACAGAAATTGTGTTATCACAATTATACAAACAGCTTTTGTCTGGTGCCCTTTTTATGCTATTTTCTAAAAGAATTCAGAATTTTATGGATGATCTATTTTTAATATTTAAAATAGAAAATACTCATACTGTGCTAATGAATTGATCACAAAAACGTTTATAAGTTCTTTAAACTTCACAGTGTAAATCATTGTATGCCTATGCCTTCTTTTTAATACAGCCAGCTATTCAAAAGAAGCTAATTAAACAAGCCCAAGAAATGCAGCAAAAAGCTGTATTATAGTTGCTCCCTCTTCAAGCTACCAAATCAAGAGAAGGAAACAAAATCAGTAACCACCACAATAAAGGGCAGAGTTATAGATGTCTGGTTAAATACAGCTCACCTCAGCATCAACACTAATTTCTAAAGGAAGATCCAGCTTTACAAATTTCTTGAAGTTTTCCAAGAATACAACAACTATATTTAAAAAGTGGTCCATCTTCTACTGGGATTTTGTGAAGACTTTTTACAAAGTCCTTCCCAAAATTTATTGACAAAGAATTTTGTGGATGCAAGACATTTACATGGGTTCAATGACAGGGTGGCTGAGTACTTGGAAGACAGATGCACTGAGATTTATTAAGTAGGCAAGCCACATCAGGGTGAGGAAATACCTTCGGCTGAAAGAGCTGGAAACTAAAAAAAATACTACAGTGACTACAATGATGCAATCATCCTCTTTTCACCCTGCTTTTAGCCTGCCAGGACATCTTCTTGTAACCATTGTCAGAGGCAGATTATGAGGCTTTATGCATCTTTACCCTAAAACAATAAGGGCTTTGCATGTTGTAATGTTCTTAAATAGAAACCTCTAGTACTTTAGCAGCAGTGCTGTCTACATAGTGTTTTACTGACCTCAATAAGCTAACAACAGAATGATGCAAAGACACATTTCAATTCATGGCAGATTAATTGGTGTGGTACACTTTAAGATCATCTTTACAAAAGGGAACAAAGAGCAAGCATGTGGGTTTACATCTATGTGCAGTACATACTCAGATTCAGGTTTAGGAGTCAAGGAGTTAAAGATCAAGTCAAGAATCTTAAAAAAAGAAATGCCCTTGTATTTCTTTTACTTAAAGATGGTCACCTTTCAAAGACAGAGTAGGAAAATGGCAGGGAACCTCTGATATCATGTAGTGCACAGATCCCTTTTTTTTTCACCTTACATCTCACCCAGAGTCATAACTTAGAAGAGATTCTAAGAAAGTGCTGCAAATCAATATGTCCAAAATTTGGGAGAGTTTATCACATTTCCTGAAGAGAGTATAATATTTGTTAACATGTTGTTCTTGCATTATGTTGCTTGATATTATTATAAAGTCATCCACTTATGCATACACAGATACAGATATTCCTCAGCAGTCAGTTGCTTTAGTCTTCTGTTACTCTCTGCATTGTACATTTAACCTTTATGTGCTATAAGCTATTGCTGGGGCTTGTAATTGCATACAAGACTGATGGCATATTGTTGTACCTAATGAAATGTAAAATTGGCTTTAGAAATAAATAAAAGAAAAATGTTAAATCATAAAAAAGAAGGATGCTGACTATAGTCTTTGCTTTTCAAGCTAAGAGAAAATATATTCTTCATGATGACTTTTCTCTCATTAAATAGTTGCCTAGTGGCAACTTCAGTAGTCAAGATTCCCTGAGACTTTTCAGATATTGCTACCACTGGGGTGGGAGGGAGGAGGAAGAGGGGAAAGGGAAGGGGGTAATTTGATTTTCCAATTCATGAATTTGAGAATAAGAACAATCCCTTCAGCCACAAATTTCAAGACTTTTTTATTCAACAACTTCATCTAAATAAAGCTTTCCGAATTTAGTGCATAGTGCCTAGAGCAAAATCATCAAAATCACATAAATAGGTACATTTAGGAGTCAGATGATCAACTGGTTTAAATCAGTAGACATTAATGACAAGTATTCATTAACTAAGTATCAGGTTGAACATTATACATGTTACACAGTAGTGCTACATATCATACTCTGGTCCTATTTCCACCTTTAGTTTCTATTTGAGCTTGAGGCCTTGAGGCTTGCAAGCATATTCAACTGCAAGACAGAGGCCTCAAGACAGAGGCTGTAAGACAATTATTTTACATCCTGTTTTATAAAAAGAGAACTTCAGCAAAGCAATTTTAAGTCATTAACAATGAGTTTCTGCAAGACATTGAAACTGATTCTTGAATTGCATTGGCAGCATTTTCCTGTCCTATGCAGCAAATTCATTTTCTAAACGTTTTTCAAAAAGAGTCCCATTCTTAAAGATGTAAATAAGGATAGGCAAGGGCTATAGAATTTGCAGTAGTGTTCAGACACTTAACCATTTTTATTCTGATGCCTCACAGACAAAGAAAATCTCAGTAGATGTCTATCTGTATCATTAGGTGTGTAAACAATAACGAAAAGCAGACTCCAAGGAACAGCTAGGTACTTTTTTCAGAGCTTCTTTATGCACAGAAATACAATGAAACTAATTTGTGAGATTCAACTCATAGGCAGCTTGCAATAACCAATTTTTTTTTGTCAAGGGATGAGTTGTTTTATTTCACCAAGCAGTTTCTGACACTGTGCTCCAGCTCTGCCTCACAAGCACATGAAGAAATCTGGGCAAGGTAGATAACTGCTTTATTGCTCCAGCTCATTTAAAATTCCAGGATAAACTAATCAGGTTGCCCAACCTGTGATTCTACAATTTATCACAAAAAAACTACCTGTAATCTATACAACATCAAAAGTAGATGCCTCTCTGCTTGCCATACCTTTCTATTTTGGCATAATACCAGCCAGCTTGCATTTGTTTCAGCTGTGTTGTAAAGCAGGTGTTAATCAGAAAAGCTTGCACATACACTTTTTAGCATTTTCTTCTACGCCAATCTCTTTTTCTTCCATGCTTTTACTGTCCATCTGCTTTCTATATAGGGTTTGTTCATGCAATTTGGTAATATATGTCTTGTCTTTGAGCAGCATAGTCTTACCTGTAAATGTGGAATGCTTTGGAAGGACTCTGCTGAACTGGATTTCTTCAGTTTCAGAGAACTGAAGTTTCTCTTCCACTGCTATACCACTCAAAGGCTAACTTCACAGAGAGGGGAAGAAAAAAAAATATTCATAATCAATTCTTTGAGTTCTCTTTGTATAAATTGGAGAGAAGAGGATTTTCGTAGAAACCAGCTGCAGGAAAATAGAAATTCCTTATTCTTTCAGCCATTCTCAGTTTGACTTATGGAATTCAAGGGAAGGGGCTGTGTGATGACTGGAAAATGCATTCCTTTTGGCCATAAATGAAAATAGAAATATTATATAGATTTGGCTCAACTGATTGTACTTAAAACCATGCCTTAAATGTTTAGATAATTTCTTCAGATTGCTGCATTTCAAGAGAGGGTAGTGAGGACAGTGGACATGTCATCTGATTGCCAATCAGCTCTGCATGTATGCTGTATTATGCTGTAGCTTTATGTTTATAAGTGATTTCTGAGTAAGGTTATTAATATTTAAGGTCTCATTCACACATATGCCTTGTAAAATCTGCTTGTAAAAGTCTAATACTTTCTTTATGATAGTTCATTACTCTCCCTTTTTTTGGAATCAAACTGAAAAATATTGGTGGAACATTTAATGACATGACTGATTATTTCCAACAATTTTACTAAAAGTGTTCAACCAAAAGTTTCTATTCACCCATTGATCCATTTTTGTCATTAAGTGAAGTTGAAATCAAAGTAGCTTTTTGTTGTGTTTCTTCAACCTAGCATACCTTCTGGTGATACTGAGAGAAGAAACAAAATAATGAGTTTTATCTTATCAGAATATCCATATATTTAGCTAATATACTATTACTCATACAGAGTATTTATATATCAAAGTCTGTAGTTCAAACTACACAGTTCAAACTAATATCGGAGATTCTATAAAAGCACAGGGGGAACTTAGTTTTAGGACATTTTTAGAAAGAGAAGCCATTTGGGTCACTATGTTCCAAACCAAAGACAAAAATAAACGTACTCTTTGGAAGTACTTTTTAAACTCAGAGATAAGTATTTTCTGTCTGGAGCAACAGTGTCTGAAAAGAGATGGATTTTGTAAGAAAGAGGCCTGGAACTCAAGGTCTGCAAGAACTTTACAGAAAAAAAAAAAGAGGTATCTGAATACTTTTTAAGAGATTTCTAACACAAGTTATCAACATTGTTGACGACTTTTGCTGCTATCCATTGAATGCTTTGTTTAACATTAAACAGTAAGATGCTATGAAAAATACATGACTACAAACGATGAAGCACAGCCCTGGACATCCTCCAGTGTCTGAAGCAATGTGAATACCTAGATTTATTTTTCAAGTGCCCAGAATCGCTTCAAATGGCCGGACAGGAGTATTCATTACAGTCTCAGATTGCTTCTTCTGATGGTGGTCTACTAGGCTCCCATAATTTTTATTATGGTGGAGTTATGGTTACTTTTCAATCTGGAATAAACTGCCTAATACCAATTTTAGTTTTAATGAGCCATTGCATATCTGTTTCTTTTCCAGCAATAGAATCAGAAATTTCTTTTCTACCCACTTGCCATGTAAATGGATCAGGTCCTTGAGAATGGTAATGGAAAATAAAGCTATAGTAGATTCCGCGTGTCATCCTTACAAGGTCAAATATAATTTATATGAACAGAGACCTCAATCTCTTTTTTTTTCATTTTCTTTCTTTCTTTTTTTTTTTTTTTTTTTTTTTTTTTTAGGAAGCTTGAATGTGCATTTTGAGCACTCAGCAATGCCTTCCAGGTGAAGAGTAAATTGAACATCTTCTCTCACCCATACAGGTTAATAAAAAAGACCAGGTCTTAGACTAAGACAGTCAAGTAAAATCTGTTCTTGAATAATTTGGTAGCTAAGTTCTTTTGATGCCTAAGTGTGAATGCCAACAATGTAGAAACATGTCTCACTACCACCAGTGTGGAAAAAAAGGTTGAGAAAAATGCAAAGGATATGGTGTGGGAGAGTGTGAAAAAACACAGTTCAGTTCAATGAGTGATACATAGGATACCATGAGTAACAGTTTTTAAGTTCAAAACAGCTTTTTATATACACATGGAATGCACATTTTCAAAACAATCCTTTTAAGTATCTCAGCAATCTGCATTTAAAGAGTATAAAATATATCTGTTTAAAAGATAGTTGATGAAATAGGTTACTATGAAAATTCACTCACGATATACAGCAATATACAGAAGTATGCAGAATTGCAAACCATATTCCAAAAAAAAAAAAAAAAAAAAAAAGTTTGGACACAAATAAAAGCCTAACTACGTCTGCCTGTAAGGGAATCTTTATTCCAGAATTTAGAACTGGACTCATTTGGAATTTAAAGGATCTGAAACATACATCAAAACATGGATCATCATGATCTGTCACAATTCGAAGGATCCAAGTTATGTAAGGCAAAGAGAGCTTTGAATCTAATTCCAAGTGAAAGAGTGCTGAAAGCCTATGCATTGTTTTCCATTAAATAGAAAGAGTAGCACATTTTTCAGAGTAACCAAATTGTGCATTTATTCCAGTAAATTGATAACTACCATATGTGCATGCACACACACCTAGGAAAACTGTTCAGCATATGGATACCCAAACCCCTACACTTACTAATTTTCACACACTCACACACAGTTAGCTCACTGTCTCACATTAGCCAACAAACAAACTTGCACAACTCTTGTAAATTATCCCTTCTGCA
The DNA here is from genome assembly GCF_059628265.1 of Tinamus guttatus. NCBI lineage: Eukaryota > Metazoa > Chordata > Aves > Tinamiformes > Tinamidae > Tinamus > Tinamus guttatus. Next base: position 194,777 of record NW_028289052.1, read on the forward strand.
ACAAAAAGATGGCATCATTTGTAGGAGGATGCTACTTACCACAGTTACAAAAATCTGAAGCAGAATTTACAGCAATCTAATTCATATAATTTGACAGACACTAAAAGTTCAAGACTTGTATACTCAACCATTATAAAAAGAAAATAAAAATCTGAAATTTGTAAATTAATCCTGTGAATCTGCTCATTGTGTCTATAATACTTCCCAGTCCAGTTGTCAACATTTTAACATGAATAACCTATTAATTTTATCAGAACCAGATAGAGAGCTTTTGCTGGTGAAATGACCAACTCTCTTTTTGGCTTTGAAAAAAATTGCTAAATGTGTGAAAATTTACAGTACAGCAGACTGTCATGGTATAATCACTTTGTGGGGAAATGGAGGAAAAATGTAAGAGACCTTTAATGCAGAACACTTAAATAGTGGAATTATATTAAGATAGGAACATGAATAAATATTAGACTACAGTGGGTGGTCTGTCACACTCAATTTAAGGCTGAGACAAAAATGGAGAAGAAGGTTTCAAAATTATTTTCATGGAAGCAATGGATGGGAAGCCATCTACCCCCAAACTCTTCTGAACAATAACAGGACATCAAATGGAAGGACAACCTTCTTGTTTTCCCCTTTTCCTGAATCCCTAACACACACATGTACACACACACGCACACACACACATACAAGGCAAATTGCATTATAACAGGTCTGCTGCAGTTTCTAGAGTTTTTTAGTTTGTTTTACAGTATATCATATATGATGAAGGATACATAGATGTGCTGCAGACATGGTTGATAAAGGCTCTTTATAGTCCCACTGCATTCATATCAGAAGTTGTATTTAAGCTATTTTATATTTCCTAGAATTTCCTTATACAACCTTACATTTCATTTCAGTGTACAGTGGTTCAGAATTTATTTCTGTGTTTAGGTTCATTCTTTCAGCACAGTTTATTACATGGAGATGATGTGCTGCCTTGGATGAACCATTTCTATATCAGTAAAATGGAGTAAAACATTGGTTTTACCAATATACGCATCTTTAAATATTTATAACTTAATAACTGTGAATTTCTACAATATGCCTCACAGAACTACAAAAATATTGAAAACACAGTTAACAAACCAGTTGAATGACCACAGTGTTGCAAATAATGTGGAAAGTTGGCACTGAAGTTTTAATCTGCTATGGTGAGATATATATCGTTATAACTCTAAAATACTGCTACTGCAAAGAGGTCTATAGTGACATTGGTTCCCCATCTCCCCCAGTGTAGTCTAGGAGCTTCCTGTTATTCCTTAGCAAACTTCTGTACCTGTAGCTTTAGGTGCCTTGTGAATACGAGTTAGCCCTATTACGCACAGGTCCTGGAGAAGGCTCTCATAAACAAGATTCTTTCGAAGAATTCCATTCTACACAGGACCAAAGCATACAAAAACAGCATGAAATCTGATCTACAGCAGCTTTTTTTTTTTTCAAGTGTGTTCCAGGAAGGAAAACACAGATCTGAAGGAATTAATATGACAGCTAAATTTTGAGTCTTTCTGAATCAATCCATCAGACAATTAGAGGGAATTTAGAAAGAGCAGTTGCACTCCGTAAGGAAACCACAAGAAACTGCAGAGGGTTTCATTCTGGGAAAATGTCACAGAAAATGAACTGTATTGCTAGACGAGTTATTGAAAGAAAGAATAACTTTGAACAGGTCATCTTATTGTGCCTGTTGCCTTGCCTTTTTTTTTAAAAAAAAAAAAAAAGACACAGAACTGAGACTTAGCAATGGGTCACCTTGGACGACTACCAATAAGAAATATCTCATCCCTCAAAAACACATAATTCTCTAACCAGTCAGTGCCAAGGCGATTGACAACATTGTTTCATCTATTGGAGAAACAATAGGTGTCCCTATACAAAAAGAATAATAATAGAACAGATAACAAATCAATGTTTGATCCTTGAAATATCTACAAGATCCAGAAAGGTAGCAGATATAAAAAGTTCTATCTCTTTCTTCAACTGCAATATCATTTCCATTATTTCTCCAGGCTCCCATTCTGAATTCAAAGCAATTTATCTGAAGTTCAGACACTGTCAGGGTGATTTAGTTTCAGTTTTATGGCAACTGCAGGTCTCTAATAAGTATGCTCCTTTCATTGATTTTGTTCCCCTTCAGCTGCTGCTGTAAATGTAATTGAAATTTTTGTTTTTTCCTCTGACCTAACTTTTTCTTTAACTGACAAAAGACCAATCAGTGTAGTGTCCTGTGAGTTTTATATATCCTATTAATAAGAAATACAGTTTCTCTTAGAAACAGACTTCTATATGATCACATTTTCACTAGTAGAAATAACTGTTATGACATTCATGTTAAAATATTATCCAATTGTGTATAAAGTTTCACGTGTTTTCAGTTTTAAGTGTAGAAGTAGCCCAATGTCCAAATGAAATCTGAATATGACATACTTGATCTATGCACATGATAGTATGTTACCATCCACTTACATAATCTGTCACCATTACTTTATCTTATAATTTTCCAAGTGTGTCAAACTAATATTTGAAGAACATAACACTCCTTTTTTAGCCATATTAGTATGAGTGATATATAGTTATGTATATTCTTGGCCTGTAGGTATATCGAAGTATGTGTGGTACACTCATTTGTGTCTTCCCATATGCAGGTGCAAAAGGAACGAAAACTATTGCCTAAGGAAAGCTAGAATAAAAGAAATAAATTATGCATGTAGTTCTAAAACTGGTCAGGTCACTCTTACTTTTCAGAGAAGACCAAGCCCAAAAGTAAGACCTTTCAAGACCAGATTCTGTGAAAGCTTTCACCTTCAGCACTCACACTTCAGCACTCACAACCTTCCCAGACTACTAGCGACACTTCTTTTCCTGGAGAACACCCACCATTGTGGGACCCAATGTTGTGGGGGGGATCTCTCACTGATCCTTTGAACAGCTATTTAAATTACTAGAAAATATATCTCAAATACAAGATAAATGGAAACCCAAATCACAGAGCAGAGTTAAAGGGTTCATAGTGGCACTTCTGTGGATAAGCATACAGGACACAAGAAAACAGGACTGCATTCAGGACAAAACTACAGCTTTTTTTCTTTTTCTTTTTTTTTTTTTTTCAGTGTGAGTCTTCAATCATAGACGTATGTAATGCAACAAGTAAGAAAGGCCTCATAAGCTATGTTGAGAGACCTGTACTCATATGCAGGCAATCTTCAGTTACAGAGCAATCACTGATTAATTCAAATGAACTAGTAGATCTAAGTCACACAGTGGCAGAATAACAAAAGAGTAAAGAAATTCAAAGTATTTCTTATCCCTGCCTGGATTGCCTCTGTCCTACTGTTAAACACATCCTTTTTTACCTAAAGAAGATTGTAACCAGGCAGCAAGAGAACTAGTGGCATCCAAGCCTAGCACAGAAGGTAACCAAGAGCCTGCACCTGAGTTCATTGGAAGTAGCTAACAGCACTCTCAAATAGTCAAAAATACAACAGCAGAGAGGACTGAGCCTTATCCATGGTTATCTTCTCCTATCATTCTGCATTTAGATGTGTCAAACACTTCCATTTTCCTTGAAGGAACACATTTTTGTGTTCCTTCACAAGAAGAACACATTTTTTTTTCACAAATAATGGTACCCAAGAGCTCCAGTTCAGCAACTGTTACACAGGTCTGAGGGACATATAACCAAAAGTGCAGGTATTGCTTTTTTTTCTCAGCCACGAACCAATGAATGACTCAGAGCACCAGCAGCTCTAGTACATGTGACTTTTTTCATGCCATCTTAGCATCTGAGTAGATATTTGAGGTCCATTAATCAAAAGGTCAGACTTGCAAGTGGCAGTTTATATTCCTGAGAGCATATTGCATTAACAGATCTGTATTCACTTGTCCTCATAGAATAGAGACCCAAGGAATGCCAAACAGGAGAAGAGAAGCCCTGGGTCTTCTCCATGTTATAATGGCACTGGGGAGGTGGAATCTCATTACTGGACAGGGTACACCTGGGTGCTAGTGCAAGGCAGTAGGAAGGAATGCAGTTGCATTAGCCCAGCAAAGCACTGGGCCATGCCGTGAGACTTTGGACGGTCTACTGAACACTAACAAAAAGCTGACAAAAATGTAATATAGCATTGTGATATGGAACTGTTTTTTTTACAATATAGGATGTTATGCACATCTGGCACTGTTATTTATAGCACAGAAAAATTTTTAAGTAATTCCATATAACTATGTGATAGAAGAGGCTCAATAGCCAAGTTCTATAAAACCGCAGAGAAACAAATTTTGTTCTTTCAAAATCCTGCAAAAATATTGAACAGCCTCTGCAAGATGATAAAATATGGTTTTCCAATACTCCTACATTGTTCTGTTCTGTTTCTGTTTCTAAATTACCAGAGGATTTGAGGATTTTTTCCATTGATAGGAGCTTAATATATTGATCTCAGGCTGGCCTGCTTTGGGTGCTGTAGTTAATTAGAGATCTCACAGTGCGAGGTTGTTGCTCTGGCTCTTCAGTCTCTACTTCCCAGGGAGATGTAGTTATCCTTGACACAGGGTAGCTGACAAGCCTGCCTGTTATTAGCCAAGCTTCAGACATCTGTGGTTTCAAAAATCATAATCCTTGGATGCATGGAATCAAAGCGATACCACACAGAGTCGCAGTGCCAGCAACATTTCACTTCCACAATAGCTGTCAAGGCCTTTGCAAAAAAAAAAAAAAAAAAAAAAGGTATTATGAACAAGTAAATAATCACCTCAAAAATGTGTTGTGGAAACAAAATTTATCCAGCAAATATTTTAACGCAGATTAGCTAATGGTCCCTTTTGGTGTGGGGACCATTTCTTAGCTCTAATGGATATTAGCAGTTTTTGATGTCTCCTTTGGCAAACTGATGAGAAAAAGCAAGTGAATTGGTGGATTAGACCCTGAAAGCACCAGTGACTGCAGATAATCACTTTCCAGAGACAAACAGGGTTTCCTCCAGCAGTGGAAAGCGAGCATGATTCCCTTCCTCTCCAGTTTGCCTTTTGTTAGCAGCCCTTTTTCTCATTTTCCTCCCTTAATCTCAGAATAATATCCTGTCTTGTCTGCTGCCCTGAAGGTTTCCTTAATATAGTCATAAAAAGCTGCCCGCTTATTTTAAAAGGGGCAGAATAATAAATGTTTAAAACTATGCTGGGGGAAAGCTGTAAACTGCTGGCAGTGATGTTTATTTAAACCTCTGTGTTTAGTTTAGTGATGAAATTAAATAAAATCCTGAAAAACCCTCCAACAAACTATACATGTTTACATCCTGATCCTGCAAAATGACCAATGTTGTCTAACTGATAGCAGCCCCATTCTTAGGCATTGAATTCGGTTTTGCATTTTGAGTGACTTCGGTCTTTGATGCCAGCTCACGAAGGGGAAAATCCATGTGTGGAGTAAATTGGTGCAGGATATCTCCCTGCAGTGGCATGTTTCAGGAACTCAGCTTCCCACACTGCAGGGAGGAAGCGTAGGAAGTAGACAGTGTCATTCACAGAGCTCACATCTCCAGCCCATAGAAAGGAAGAAATGCAGATAAATCCATATAATTTGAATCTGCTGGCCTCCAACATAAAACTCTTCCTTAGGTTGGAAGGTGGCATCTGCGAATTTCTGCCTCATGACAGGTGCCTTCCCCTGACATCTTCATTCTCAGAATAACAGATCCTGCAGACCTCCAAGTCTCCGTTTTGCATATATCACTAGCATCACACCGCTTCCAGGAAGGAAAAGGCAGCAATAGCATGCACAAACCCAGATTACTATGAAAATGCAAATGGAGGCAGGATGAGAGGCAAGTTTCACCTATCTTTGCTCTTGCCTACTTCTTTTATTTTCATACCCTACCAGCTCAAATGTGCTGTGGACAGCAAGTCTGAAACGCAAATTACTAATTACAATTAAAAGACAAGGTAAAACTTTGAATAAAGGAGGTGCTTCTTCTCTAAAGTAAACTCTAAAGTAAACTCTAAAAAACATCTGACGCATAAGGACAAAAGATGCAAGGGATTAAAAAACCAGCATTATATATACCCACAGGAGAATTGCCCACAGCAGTCAGATCAATACAACCTCCAGCAGACATATCACCTGACAGATCCCTGCACAACGTTTTGTGTAGTGAAATTATATCTTTCAGTACTTCCAAGAAATTTAGAGGAAATTAGGAGTAAAAGTAGTTGCTTTTTCAAAATAAAAACAAGGTATAAAATATTTTTTTTTCACAGTTCAATATGAATGCAATGAATGAATTGCACTGCTGTCATTTCAGCTTCCATTCTATTAAGTTTGTATTGCATCAATATATCTTTATAATCTTACTGTGATGCTAGCTGTTATGATATCTCTAATATTAATTAAATGCTGGGGACTGTACCAGGTTCTGTGTATCACAAAGTAAGTGATGCACTTTCGTATGGAATTAGTGTCTTAACATTTGATTCCCTCTGCACTTTGCGCATATGCTTAGCAATTCTTTGCTGGAAACAAATTGGTTCGTCAATTAATTATCCTCACTAATTTAGTGAAAAGATTCAGTACAAATCTCATGTATTGAATAATAATAACTTCAAAGGCATAGATTCAGCCAGTCGGCAAACTCATCAGAGATATATATAGGAAAGGATAAAAACAGCATATAGCTTACAAAGCAATTTGTTTATACAGTAAAAACCCACTTGCCCTTTACAGAAATACATCCCAATTATATTCTTGTGTAAACTAAAGGTAATTTATGGACATGAATAGAAGTGAAACAGCAATGCATGGCAGGTCCAAATCATGTCTGTAATAAGCAGTGCTAATTCTGCTAGCTCTCAGGTATTTGTTGTATAGTTAAAAAGGTAACATGCTGATCCAGCTGAACACATAGAAATGACCTTGACTTTCTTGTTTGCTTACATTAACTTACATCATTAACTTATTTTTTCCTTTCCTCCATCACAAGTGCCCTTAATTTTGCATACTTAGATCTTTTGGATATATTTTATCATTAGTGTAAAAAACTTTGGTAAAGAAAAGAAATTGCAAACTACCAAATGTACAAATACATTAAAATATGTTATTAACGTTTAATTCATTGCATGAGAAGGGTCCTGGACAGAAAAAAATGAAGATGCAGGGAAAGGCAGAGCCACACTACAAAAATGTAAAACGGTGTCAGACTGATTAATCGTGACTACTATCCTGTCTCTGACTATGGTCATTGCCATCTGTTTCAGAGGGAGGTCTAAGAAACCTAGCAGGAGAAATTATTAAAAGAGTTTCTTCCAAACCTCTTAAATCGGTTCACAAAAGATGCATCTGGCACAGGAAGTCCCTAAATTGCTAATCCCTGCCTGAAAATGTAATAATATTGTACTGTTGTTACAGGCTGTCACAGGTGTCACCTGCAGGCCCATTTTTGGGACAGGACACCAGGGACACCAGGCAGGGAGGAGGCCGGGCTGGCCCAGTCCAAAGTCTCCAAGGCTCCCACCAAAGACCAGAGGTTTCTCACTCTTCTCAAGATGCAACAAAGTAGATTAGGTAGAAAAGACATACATGGTCATTAATATGCTATCTAATTTGAGCTGATTTGAGCAAGCCACAGAAGCACCATTGAGAAAGCAAACATTTTAATTGGTACTTTTGATGGAAACCTGTCCCCAAGATATATTTTGAAGGTCAGGCCACGTCATATTCAGAGACTTACAGGGAACTGAAATCATAGCCATTAGGTTTGTATCAAAAATAGGTGAACCTATGAATTATCCATTATTTCAAAACTTATTCATATATTACTGCCTGTTTACTCATATCCAGGAGTGAAGTCATTAAAAAATAAATGAATATTCAAGGACCCTACTCTGTTACGTGTAGTTGTTTGAAATGCACAGGAGCTGCACGCAAGTTCAAGGAAACTCAGTCTCATGGGAAATATTTGTCATTCCTGTATCATAGTGTTTACATTCATATTGCCCATGATATAAAAATCCCAGTGGACACACTTTTAAATAAGCTAAAGGAAAATACTGCATAGCCAAAGTGCAATAAAAAGCAATCTGATGCCGTTTTCCAAGACCGATCCAATTTATTGCACTAAGTTCTACAGTATGAGCACTGCCTAGTCACCTCTTAATCAAAACACGAACAAAACATGTATAGTGCAATTATATAAGTGGAGTGCCAGGCTACAGTACAAGTACTTTAAAACCATTATCATCGTTCTTCAGTTTTTATTAAAAGTCACTGAGAATGATATTCATTTCTTTGCAGTTTCCAACAAAAAGACAGTAGTGGATAATTTAACAGCTTGCTGGAAAAAAACGTAGTGTAATAGAAACTGCCCCAAATGGGTAATGCTTTGACAGCTTCAGCTAAGTTAGCATACATCTGACATCAACTCCTCTTTCACAGGCAGAGATCTAGGAGCTAGAGAATAAAGACCTATTTAAAATAATTACAAGGACATGATAATGGATGAAATAATGGAAGAAGGCACCAAATGAGCAAGACCAATTTGAGGCAGTTATCATGAAAGTGCAGAACACCTGCCATTGTCTTTCAAAAAATAAAAATAAAAAGAGCAAATATACCACAGGGCTGAAGCAGCCACCAGGTGCTGCCCAGTAGCTTCCTACCCAAAGACGAGTCAAAGCCCCAGCTCAGTAGCAAACTGTGTGCAGACTGCCTGCCGTGCTCCCACAAATCTCTTCTGGCCTCAATGAGAGGGCAAGGAGGTGCCAGCATCCACGTGCACAGGCACAGTTGGAAGGAGGGATGCCAGTTCGGGTCCACTGTGAGGGGGTGGCACGTGCTCCCCACCACTGGCCATGCCTGTCAAAGAGGGCAAAGTTGAGGAGCATGACCACATGCTTGTTACTTGGCTCCACAGGCCATTGTGTTAGTGAAATCCCATTTCAGCTGCCTATTTATGTTTTAATTTCTCACAGTTCAGTTTTATGACATTGGAGACACTTCTCTACACACAACATGCCATCCGCCAGAAGAGTAAGTGATGGCCATTGGCTCAGAAGAGCAAATGAGCGGTATTTTGAAGAGAGAAAAGCACTGGCTAACCCAGTGCAGAATGCATGTTTGTTTCTAAATGACAGGGGAAATAGATGTGTCATTTTTCTGCAGGATCACAGTCCGTTTAAATGTTAATTGCCCAGAAAGCCAATATTTCCTTGAAACTATTTAACACTGTCTGAACATAGTCAGGTACAATGATCAGTTATAACTACTGAGATGATAATATTCTGCAAAAACAGCAAAGGTAAATGCATGTGTGTATATATATATATATATATATATATTTCCTCTAGAACGTACATAGTTTTCCAAACAACAGGTCAAAACTGTAGCAGCTACAAGTCAAAATTATTATATTTAGTTTTAGTACCAAAAAACTTAGAAGTCATTTTAAGAAAAAGACATTCTCGAGAAAAGGCTAAAATATAAATTTCTATACATATGTAGATACCATTCCTAATCACCAAAAATGCTCATGCTTTGAAAATTTCACTTTTCTGAAAGCTAATAAGAGAATTTCACCAAAACCATCTTACACTAGAAGTGCACTATTTAAGTGAAGTACTTTTGGTGAACATTTTCTCTGGGGGTCCAAATCTCTTCTGGGGAGCAATTTAACTCTATTAATAATAAAAAACTTCCTTAGATAGGAAACACTATTTTTTATCAGATGGTTGTACCTGAGATGTACCAGGCCCAGGTCACATTTCTGCTTGGAGATTCATCCTGTTCCACTTTGGCCTAGTTAGGAGTTTTGTTTTCTGGATGAAGTTCAGTCTTGTGCTGCAGATCCCTATTGCCCACAGAATCTAGTAAAATTGCATTTTTAAGGTGCATATATCTAACATATTAAGGCTTCCTTGCAAGGACAAAGTTTGGGGAAAGCTAATACACAACAGCTACTTCACTTTGCTCTGGCAATGTACTTAATACTAATCTTTCTTAGTAGGAAAATTTATAGTTGCAGTATAACGAGACCAAAGGGATTCTACAAGTGAGATTATAACATATTTGCTTTTGTGGATGACTTCAGGCAGTTTTGTTGAGCCTAAGCCTCAAATACAATGTATCTAAGCCCTCCACTGTCTAAGACAATTCAAAGCATCCTTCCTTGTCTGCTTTTCCACCTCAGTATGCATTGTTCTCGAGCTTCAGGTTTTGAGGCACTGATGAATTTTAAAACTCCTAAATTTTTCACAGTCCTTTTTCTTTTCATCCACCATTTTATGCATATTAGTCACACAAAAGCAGATATGGGAGACTAAATTTCAACATTTTTGGCTCGCGGCTACCCTAATATTATTAAAATTAGCTAAATTTGATGAGCTTAATGCTTTAAATAAAGACACTCTGAGTTCACCCGGGATAACTCAAGTGTTGTCAGACAGCCCAAAGGCACTGACTCTCTAAAGACCTAGAAGTTAATGTAATTAATCTTCACAGCACTTATTTATCCACCAATCATACTGCATCATGTTTGTTTCCATCATTCCTGACTACACTGGATGGAGATAAATGTGGGAGAGATCTGGAATCAAGCCACTCTCCATCTATCAATTCCCCTCCCAATTAAGCCCAGGGCTGCTCCTAAAATATACTATTCATGGATTTGGTCATCTAATTTCAAATAAACAAAAAAATCTCAAGCTAAAACACTAACATACCCTGTGGGTTTCCACAGCATATTACAGTAGGAGTGGAGCATGGATATTGTCTGGTCATCCATCTGCTGCTAGACAGACAAACTAGGTAATAAAATACGTATTATTATAGCTAAGACATGGTGTCTTCTGTTTAGTGTGTGGATTTTTTTCTCCTATCAGAACAGACTAGAGTCGTTTGGCTATGAAAATACCCACACAGAAGTTTTAGTAAAAGCTAAAAACACTGTTCATGAATAATTCAAATTTGATTTGCATTTATTTGTACTACAGCATAAGATAGAATGTTAGAAAACATATTTTTGTGTTTAAGTAATGTTTCATTTTGTCTGATAGAAAATAGCTGGTAATTCCAGGAAACATTATGCCTCTAAGCCAGAAGTTATTGCTGAGCTGCATTTGCATTTGACAAATTAGCTGAGATTGCAAAGGTCACAGAAGAAAATTCTAGGAGAGTAATTGGGCACACTCAGGAGGCAAAAGTGCAACTAAGGAGGCTATTGTGTACCCCAGAACAAGGTGATTTCACATGGAAATCTAGTCTAAGATCAGCCTGTGAAGAGCCTGGGCAAAGAATTGAAATGATTTGAAACAATTGAATTATTTCCACCTAGAGATGCTTACAAAAGAGAATTGCAGAATGAAACAGTACAATGAAAGGGGTAGGTGGGACTGCCAAGAGATCACGCTTACCGTGGGTGAGGTATGTGTCACTGCCTGTATTTAACAACACATTAAATAGTCATTTTTAAGACCAGGTTTTTAGCTAACGAACTGAAGTTTGGAATGATCCTTTAAGCCCAGATGGAGACAAACGGCAATTTATAAAACTAGCCTGAAACCCAGCTGAACTCTAGTTGTGTATCCATTAGTGGGCTTCAGAAATAATACTTATTAACTATTAAAACTGCTTATTAATATTGGGAAAAGATACTGCTCTCATGAACACAATTCAAATTCCTTGAGGAAAGGGAAGTCCAGACACTTTATTTGCCTCCATGTTCTCCTATGCAGCAGCATCCTGCATCATGGACACAGTTCCAAAATGATGCTCCAAGACGTCTTCATTCATTTTGTGCACCAACACAGGATTCTCCACTTCTGCAGACTGAAAGTCCACATTTGCCTCACTGAGCATATTCAAACTGTCATAAACAGATTTACAGAGCTGTTACACCATCTTAAAAATCCTCGTCCACAGTGAACTCACTATTTGTCACAAGGTAAATTAATGCTTATCAACCTTCCTAGGATGTTGTGAGATTTAAATAAGCAAATGCCTGTAAAATGCTTTGAGCACCTCAGATGAAAGGTGCTATATCAGTAGAAGGTATTTATTCACTGTTATGATTCATCACATTTCTCTCGTATAGCATGTGACAGACTCTTTAAAATTAGCATCTGACTTTTTCACAAATTATGAGAGCATGTTCTCAATGAATCAGACATTTTTCACCCTTGTGTCTTGCAAGGTCTTAACTTTTTTGTTGACTAAACAGAAAACAAAGATGCAATCCTACTGTGAATAGTCCCCTCTCATCTTTTAATACTTTGAAAACAAATATTCTTTCACACAGAAGCAAAAGAGCCCTAAATCCTTGAACATCAAGAGCAAGTATATAAATATACAAGTATGAGAGTGTACATAGACCAGAGTACATCGCAAGCTCTTTGAAAGTCACCCAAAAATGTGACAGGAAATTGTCAAAATTGCAGCATCACAACTGGTCGAGCTGGAAAATAGAATGCATGTGGGCAATAAAGTTCCCTGAAGACCATGTGCTCTCTCCTGTGTTGAGTTCTGCACTGCTGAGCCACCCTTGCTGCATCTATCACACATGAGAGGGCTGCGTAGATCTGTAGCATCACAAAAGACAGAAAAGGTAGCTGGGCCAGGGACTCATATAAATTATAACTACTTGATTCTGTTGTCTCATATCAATGGATCTGACTTATAACAATTTAGGCATTTTTCCTGAAAGACATACGAAAGACATATATATACCATATGCTCCTGCACATAGGAACTTTGTTCTCCCCAATTCATTGCTTTGGCTAGTAGGTATTTACCTAAAAAGGAAGAAACACACTTTGCAGAACTAGGACTTGCTATTATTTGTGGCCTTAATGGAGAAAATATAACAAAAAGTAATACGTTTTTGTTTAAATGCCTACAGAGCAGATGATAGACTTTCATTGAAAGTTCGTAGGTAGTAAAAGCACACATAAAAAAGCAATAGGAAAGAGACTTGTGCCTTTATGATAGTATAATAAAAGTCTTGCAGTAATAAAATATAAACGTCTTCAGAATATGACGTATATTGCAGTATATTTACGGAGTCATTTTATCAGGAAAATGAAGAGGGAAATAGCAAAGTAATTGAATTTGACTCCAACTCTCCCTCAGTTATGAAACAGCATCCTTTAACACCATGTATATGTAGATTTCCAGTATTTACAAGGGACAGCAAAGCAAAGTAAAAACTTATTCTCAGCAGGTCTGTTTTGCCTTTTAGTAGGCATAAGAGGATTAATTCTATAGCAAGTAATCAACCTCTTACCAATATTTCTGCCAGAGATCATTGACAAGAATTGCTGCAAAAGCTATTTAATGTGTACAAAAGTCATAAAACTCCCAACATGCTTGATGCTGACTGTGTTTTATTTGAATAACCTTAGATGACATATTGAATTCTAAAGTCTACAGATTTGATGGAAATAATGAGTCCAGCAGTTCCTGAATTAGGAACAAACAGGCAGTTTGCTAGAAATTTGATTTTTTTATTTTTGCTTGCAGCAATATTCATACGAAGCACAACAAATAGAAAAGAATACCTCAGGTCCAAATAAATGTAGGAACCTGCATATTCCCCAGATAATCTTATGCCCAGAATGAGTGATTTTCTATGCAAATGGCTAGTTATATATTGCAAGAAAGCAACCTTTTTTACATATACCAATGAGATTTGCAATAGCCATGGGAAATATAGAACTGTGAACACCTATTTAGCTCTACATTGGTGGGCCCCTTTTTCTTCCATAAATTTCAGATCTACTTCTTAAACTGGGATGAGTTTAAAAAAGCATTGAGTTTAAAAATAAGAACTATCTACAGTTAATATTTAGGCATTGCTACTGACTGTTTTGTGTCATATTAAATAAAAATACTGTATTTTAGATGATCATGCATTCTAATATTAACTTTGATTCATGGGACATTGATGAATATACTACAAATGATAATGTCTCTTCGTTTCTCATGGAACTCTTCATAAATACCTTCATATGTGTAATATTATTTTACTCGCTCAAGCTAACCTGGTTCTGGCAGATAATTTGAAATTTATATCTGAGTCTATTTTTGTATAGTTCAGCATTCTGTTTTCTTATGAACATTCTGTTTTCTCATTTACAGTAGAGAAAAATGTTTCCTGTCCCATGAAAGTACAGGCTCTGCAATGGAGCACGACTGGCACTGGGCACCACCCTGAAGACTAAAAGAAACACATATACAGGTACAAATCTGTGTAATTATCCAAAGTGTACTTGTAAATAGGATTACAGCAATCCTAAGTCTGAATACTTTTTTTTTTCTTCCCATAAATCTGAGGAACATACATTTTAATAAATATACCCTTCTTAGAACTATTGACAAATACAAAGAGATCTTTAAAAATTACACTTAAGGAAACATTAGAATAATAATCTACATTTAATATAAAACAGATAGTTCCTATATTTAATCTGAACAGATAGTTCCTATATTTAATCTGATATAAAACTACAATAATCTATTACCTCACAATAATTGACCACACAGCTACCATTTAGTCGTAAATGTTAAGAAATTTTGTCAGATTTCAGTAAAATTGTCTGTTTTATCTCTTAATATGAATGACAAACCCTTCAATAGCTAGATCTCTATAGGTAAATAAAGGACATAATGAAAAGGGAAGTTCTGAATCATATTTTTCTTGTGTTCATATCATCTCAAGACATTTTAGTTTCACCTTCTTTCCACATTGTGTATAGTGAAACCCTGGAAAATGGTTGCAACTAACAGATACTACACTGAACTATATATACTATCCTGAACTGCCAATGAATGTGGCACTTGAGAGTTTATCTCCATAACATATTATACATGGCAACAGCACTACTATTTGTATTAGAAACCTCCTCCTTGTCTCTCCCACCCACAAATGCCTGAAAAACTGTTTACCAGAAATAATACTCAAGAGACAAAAAGATATTTCTGTCTCCAAGATTATTCAACTACTAGCCTTTGTATGAAAAATCTGATAAAATCTGATAACCCATTTTAATGGTTGTTCTCATGTCCAACAGTTGTAGCACATAGGAACCATACTTACTTTCACTTACATTTCCAGTCATTGGGAACAGCAGCTTTCAGTCACCATAGTTAGGAAAGAGTTCAAACTTATTCTTACCCCGCAGAAAAGTGTTCTGAATCATTGAGAGGAATAGTATGAAAATGCCCACTTTCTGGTCAAAAGGTAGATAAAATATTAATAACTATTAAGAAAGTAATAATTTTAAAAAATGCATCTACATCTTGAATTCTGTGCAGAGTACTAGTCTTTCCAGCTCAGAGAGCAAATAATAGAAATAGAAAAGGTGACAGAAATATATAGAAATTTCTACATAAGGTGACAAGGATGATTAGCAATAGGAAACAGCCTACAGAAAATGAAAGATTAAACACAAAGGGAATTTTCAGCTCAGAAAACAGGGAAGTGGTATGACCATATATAGTATATAAAATCATAATCAATAGAGGGAAATTGAATAAGGAACACATACACCAGTAGTTATAACACAAAGAGTAGGAGGTGAATATTGAGATTATCAAGCTGAAAGACTAAAGTAATGTAAAAAGTATTGTTTACATCATACATGTTAATTTCTAGTATCCTTTTAACACTGTGAAAGCCAAAAAAAGTGGTTCTAAAATGGAAGAATGGGGCCAAAAATACAAACCAATGCTGATTTAGTCTAAGGAATTCCCTAGCCTTGATGGTTGCTAAATTTGAGAGTGAATAATGATTGATACTTGCTTAGTGTTCTCAAACGCTTTTCCTCTCTACTACTGGGCAGCATCAGAGACTGACCTTTGGTGCAACAGAGTGACCCATACCCAGCTGAGAAGGCTCAGTCTCAGATTGACTGTTGTGGTTCCTAGATATAATTACTTACATTTTTTCCATCTGGTGATTTTTCAGAGCACATATTTTATTATTGTAAATCTCCTTTATATTACCATTCTGCCTTTGCAGGCATTTTCAACTCCTCCCTATTTATTATCAGCTACAACTGACAGAACTCTTGTCCAGATTAGAATTGAGGATTTTAAAATAAGACCAACTAACTCAGTTCATGTCATTCCCCATCAGACCCACAATACTTTGCCAGTTCTCATTAACTTTCATTTATGGTCTTTTAGTCATCTTGCAAAGCACATTATTAGATTCATACTCAAGCAGTTCCAAATCAGTTGTGAGAGTCATGTCTCATCACGCTTTATCAATGCATTACTGAAATCCACCCGTATCCACTGCTTTTCTTCATCACCTAATTTAGCAATTACATAAAACTAGGGGGTTGTCTGCTAAGATCTATTCTCTATAATCGAGGTTAGTGGCATATAACCTTGTTTTTGTTTCCCATTCTGTTTGCAATAAAATACTTCCATTGAAATGAATATTCTTTATACAATTCAAGAAAAATGCAACCATATCATTTTCATCTAAGCTTATCATTTATTTCTAATATTAGCTCTTTTAAAATTTAATAATGCATTAAAATACCCAACTTCTTCCAAACATGTTCTATCAGCCTATACAGTGAAAGAAGAGGTGAAGTGCTTTTAGCAGAGGATAAAAACTTAATGTTCTCAGAATCACTTGTTAAATGCTTGTAGATGCTTTTTTGCTATTTCTTCTTCATTAAATATGAATTACAGCTCTTTAAATGATGACGATTTGAAAATCAGAAGGGCTTAGTTTTATTCTGTTGCTGCATATCTGCAGGCTATATAAATCTATTGTAAAGCTGATTTAAGAAGGTAACTTGGAAAAGCAAATCTGTGGTGATTTGATCCTTTAAATCCTTGTATGCTGTGTAATTAAAAGCAGTGAAACCAGGAAATGTTCTTTCTCTCTGTGCCTAGAAAATATATTAAGTTACTTATCAAGAGCTGTTCAAGTCTGGCTCTTTATTCAGAAAATGGCCCAAGTTTGAGACAGATGAGTGCAAAAGGCAGTGGTCAGAAACAGATGGATACTGGTTCCTACCTCTTTGCTCCTCTGTTTTCTAATTACATTTATTCTGTTTATACTATTCATGCTCCCCAGAAAAAAACAAACAAACAACAAAAAAAAACCAGAAAGGATGGGAACAATCCAAAGGGAACAATCCAAAGAACCAGAACCTTACCAGTTTTAGGGCAGATGATCTTATTATATAAGCATGCCAGAAATAGCAGGACCGCTGGTCACCAGCAGTGGTACTCTGGTGTAAAGAGAATACCCAAAAAGCACAAGACATTCAACATCCTGGACAAGATTGCTTTCTAAGTCCCAAAACAAAATTGGGACCTCAGTTATCACTGTTATTTACTATCAGGAAACTGTCAGAAGAAAGTATTTATGCAATCAACTGCTGGTAAATATTTATTTTTCAGTGGTAAGTGCCATATCAAATATGTCTGATGTATTAAAGTATGGTTTCAGAGACACTGGGCACCTACATTACTGTCAGGTTTCACAGAAAATATGCGTGGCTCATTAATGTTACATTTAAATACAATTCAACGTATAGCGGTAGGTCATGGCTTTCCTGAGTTGCACTGAATACAGAGAGGCATCATTAAATACTATTATTAGATTGTTTTGCACTTTCTCCTACTTTGAAGATAAATGTGTTAGACAAGCCCATCATTTTCCAATTTTTCTTGGGTCAAAGTAAAAATCATTTGTATGTCAATCATTTGGGGGGAACTGAAAAACAAGAACATAATATTCAACATCACATCACAGTTGAAGGAAGGTAAAGTATCATGCTGTATTGACAGTATTATTGTAAACATTTCTTTTTTTCAGAAGAGTGGCATGGAGTGATTTACCTTCCATTTGCCTGCAAAAGAGAAACTGACTTTTGAGGAACAGTATACTAACAAGCAGTAACTCTTTTTAGCTATATGTCAAGTTAAATGGCACAGAAATAGTAATTCTTCTTGATTTATTTATGCAAAATTTACCCTGAATGTTAGCCAAGAATCACATATTCTACTAAGTATTTTACTTTGGTTAAGAAAGAGTGTTTTTTCCCAACTCATTTTTTTTTTCATTGTAATTTGAACAGACACAGTCTATGGCTAACTTTTGACAGCATTTTAAGTAGCTTCCTATTAAGAAATGACAATGTATTGTACAATATTGTGTTCAGCTCTGTATAACACAGTAATAGAAAGGGGTTTATCAAACAGTGCTAATTCAGGAAAAAAAATCTACAGCAATTCAAACTCTACTGCCACTGATTTGTCAGGAGCTATTAAAACTTCTCCATATATACAGCTTAGAGAAACACCAAACAAAGGAAGGAATGAAACTTCCTAATGAGAATTTTAAGACTTCTCCAGGTGAGGTACTCAAATACGATGAATATGAAGAAGGTAATAAGAGGGAAATTATCAGGACATTTAAAAAAAAATCAACAGAGTGATATTTACATAAAGTTGTCTGTAACATGTGGGGCAAATATGAGCGATTTTGTATCAGATCAAGTATTTAGGAGGGCAGATTTAGAGAGAATCAAACTGAACGTTTAAAACCAGACGGTACGCAGCAGAGAATCAGCAGTTTTTCTGGAGTGGTTGCATAGCTCTGAAATGCTTCCCTCCTCAGCCTGCATTTCTGATGATTTCCAGCTCGTGCTACTAAATTCTTCTTTCCTCTTCAGAAATTTGAAAATGAGGGAATTCAAAGAATGCAGAAATTGTCAGGAGATAAATAAATGTTGTTTAGTTGTCCGTTACATTGGTAACGCAATGAGTTTTACTGACACAATGTAGTTTGCTTTGAGTTACTCATTTTATTCTATTTTTAAATTATGAGGAGGGCACTGAGAATACAAATTCTCAAGGTGAAATTTTGCCCAATTAAAGTTAGAGAGACTTTGCTTTTGTATTTTAGTAAAGCCACAACTTCCCTCTGAAACTTTGCTTAATATTTGTGTGAAAATGGAAACGATAAACCATAAGGCATAACGCGATACTACCAGTGAAACTGACCAGATTTCTTCAGGCTAGCAAGAATTTACAGGTTGACAAACACTTGATTAGAAAAGCTTTGAGTTTTTTCTTCTTTTCAGATATACATTTAACTCACCCTCATTAACTCACCCCAGATTATGTGTTGTCAAAGTCTCAGAAATTTAAGATGCTTGTTTGAAATGACTCTCAGTTGAGTTATTCAATAAACGGCTGACTGCTACACTGCATAGGAACATATTTAATTTTATTTTATGAATAGAGTAGATTTTGCAGCATGATGTCAAATTGTACTCCCAAACAGGTATAGTATCTATCTCCCACAGTAGCCAATAGGTGCTGTCTGGAATAAAGGGCATGCCAAACAACCTACCATAACTCTTTTTCGTACTAAAGAACAACATTTTCCTAACAGCTCTTAAGAAAATTAACTTATATTTCTGAATCATGATATGTGAGTATTCCTGTCTTAGGCCCTGATCCAGAAAAGCTCTTAAGCATCAGCTTAACTTTAACCATGCTTTTAAGTGATTTGTTGGATTGGGGCCCTGAAACACATAACTACAAATCTTAGTTATCTGATGAAAGCAGTACTTCTTATTGCTGTCACTCTGCATTAGCCAATGTTTTCTATTTTTGTGAAGGACCCACCAATAATGGAAGTCAATCACATTAACACAGTAGCTGTGTAGATGCAAGTCAAGCATTGGCTCTAAATTACTTTATTTTTATTTAAATTATAATAATATTAATAGAAAAATATTTTTCAGGTTCTATAATAATCTTCAGAATTACTACTCATTAATTGGCATTAATGTAATATACCACACATACCTATTAACCTGGGCTTCTACCAAACTTGTAAAAATTTGTGAATTATTGAATTTGTCATTGTACTGTGTTGATGAGTATGTCCTGGAAGAAATACTCTGAGAGGCTTGAACCCGAACTGAAGAAGAGCTGGGTACTGCATAAGCAAGCACAGCAAACCACACTAAATACGTAGCTCACTTTTTGCAGGCTATGAGTTGCTCAATATGAGAGGAAGGAAAAGAAAAATACTAGATTTTGTACTCCTCATGCATAAAACTGCATTTAGACTACACCACATTTAAAAAGAAAACTTCCCTTACAAATATTGCATGCATCTCTAAAATACTAAAATACATACGCATTCACATTTATCTTTAGTATATTTTGGATCTCACTCTCCTCTTGCAAATAGGAAAATCAACAGCATATTACCTATCTGAAATGCATGCCCATCCTTCTACAGTGTAAAATATTATGCTTAGCTCCCTTTGAAAGTGCCTGACTCCTGTAAGTGAGCAGAAGAAAACATGCTTCTCACAATTTGATATAACTTAAGAGTCTCCTGTACCTGTTCACTCTTTTAACATAACTGTACCTAAATTTCTATTAAAAAATTAGAAGCACACTAAATCTGCTCTTAATGATTATGGAAATGTTCAATGAAATTTTCAAGGCCATACACATTCTACTGTGGTTTAAGGGTTCTAATATCAATTTTGCCACTCTCCCTTCATCTTCACCTCATCATCCTCCAGGTCTTGCTTCATTTTATTTCTGAGCTGAACTCCTTAGGAACAATCTAATGAGTTAGAGAGTGCTTTTCTTTGTTTCCTAAGTTAGCTTAGCTAAAGCCACACAGCAGAAGAGATCGTAGAATCATTTTTATTCCATTTGAATATAAAAACCATTTTATAATGAAAAAAGCAAGACTACATGAAATTCTATAATATTTCTTAAAGCAGTTTTTTATATGATGGGCAGCCGGCATCCATTTATGAGCTCACAAAGTAAATAACATATCTAAGATTTTCCCTTCAGTCAACATAACAATATATATGCTGGAAATTGTTTAGCATTTATCTTGAACTGATTTGCTATTAAAAAGTCCATTGATTTGGGTTATTTACTGTTTACGGAGAAATGTACAATTTACAGCAAAGCATACAAGCAGTCCAGGGTCTGAGAAAGATCAAAGACACACATACTCCTAGAGGCTATTTTGCCATGTCTAATTTCTTCATTTAAACAGTCAGGGAGTTGTTGCATTTTCTTCTGCTTGACATTATTTTATATTTCTTCTTCATCACATTATTATAGTATAGCATGTCCTAAGGGCAACCATTCTCAGAGATCTGAGGACTTGCTCTTCCTTGCTCCTCCCTCCCTACAACCTCTAGTGAATATACAGCATGATTGGAGCCTGACTAACAAGTAAGGACACCAAATGTAGGCCACAACACTGCTAAATCCCTTTTAATTGCACAGCTCAGAAAATGACTCGATTGTAATCTATTTGACATTGTATTAGCGTCTCACATTTAGTTTATACTTTGAGGCTTGGAACAGAGTGCCCTCAGAATGAAAACTTACCCAATTAATTCAGGGAAGGGGGTAGCTGAAGAGGGAGGGGGGTGGCTGCAGCAACATGGCAATCCTCTATGTCTGCATACATGTATGTACATATTAGTGTAAGACAGGAGCAACAGCGTTGTCTAGAAAAAGGCAAAATTGTCGTGGTGAGAGACAAACATCTTGTAGGTGTGGGAGACTACCTTTAACAGCCATGAGCACTTCGTTCTTTATGCAATCTTCAGAGTCCACATGTCCATCACAACAGAACAGCAAAACACAGGAAAAGTAGGGGAAATGGGCTTTCCAGAGTGATGCAGTGGTAGTTCTGAATCAGGATATATTGGAGACTTATGTGGGTAAAATAGAGACCTGGAGAAAAGCCTGGAAGATGCTGATGGAAAGCTGAAGAGCAGTAGGAAGTATTGCTCTCCTCCTGCACTCTTGCAGCCGCAGAGGAAGAAATAACCAGCACCAAACCTCATAATCTCTATCAAAATGCAAATCTTGCAATTGGTACAAAGTGCAAGATAACCCTATGCAGAAGGGTCTAAGATTACAGTAATTCTGACTTTACCTGCTTATGTCTTCTACCATTAACACCTACAAAGAGCAACGGTTGTAAAATGTGAGCTGCTCCTAAGGCACTCAAAAGGCTGCCACAAGTGAAGAGTTTCCATAAATGCTGTTCCCATGTCATGAGCCATACTTGTTTTATTTCAAATAAAATTGTTCCTCATGCTTTCTCCTCCTTCAAAATAAAAATGAATCCTACCAGTATATTATCTTCTCAATTTTCCTTCTGAAATTTGTAGCATTATCAAGCAAGGCAACGCAACAAAGACTTTACTGCAGAAATAGCAGATCTCTATATTATCTGTTTTTAAGTGACCATTATGTATCTACTTGGTAAGTCTTCCTTTCTCACTTGGTACCTACTTTCCTTCTAAGCAGACATTAAAGGGTCCTGAAATGAAATACTGGGACACAGATGCCATAATCACACTGTAGGTACATTGCCTTACAAAATCATTTCAAATTTTACACTTAAAATCTAAACTTTCTATCTGTGTGATGATCTAAATATCAGCAGGATATTAGATTTCTAGGTTATTTGTAATCCTTTGATGAAGTTTTGCAGTGGGATTGATTAAGCTTAGAATATAAAAATCTGCTCTGTGTGCACATTCCTACTACGTCATTTTCACAAATATTTTTGCCAGTAATCTTACCTAGAAAACATTACAACAGTTAGGGAAATGGTGCTTTAAAAGATCACATCTTTAAAATACTTGATGAAAAGTTACAAAGATTTCTGTTGTATTTTTCCAGATGTTCTTATACAAACATGGCTTTGTGTCCATAAAACTCTTCACAAAATCTGAAGTCTGGCATGGTTTCAGGAACAGCAAATATTTTCTAGTTACAAAATACTTCATTTATATCTATGTGGTCTTTCTTGCCAGAAAACCAGGGGGAGAAAAATCATGTTTTAATTTAAAGTTTGTAAGTGGCAACACCACTTCCTTATTTAGAAATTACTGAATCAAATTTGTGGTTAATAGCACTGAATATGAATTAAATTGTAAATTTAAAAGGGTTCCATTTAATATATTTCAAATTTTAAAAGACAACAAATATTAGGTAAAATACGCCCATTAAAGAATAACAGGTCTCACCAGGAATATCTTTCTGTGGAACTGTAAGGACTGAGCAAATATTTCAACAGCAGGTGTAAAAATCTGTTTCCTGTCTTATTATTGGTTATAAACCCTTGCACTTTAGGGTAAATTTCTATTTGCTAATATTCACTGTCTATAGTACATACATGGCCCACAAAGTGCAAGGGTTTGGAGTCACTGTGGTAAATATTCCAGCAGCACTAACCCTGCAAAGGCCTGAAAGCAGCAATGATTTCTGCTCAGAGAGCTCAGCCACAACAAAAACCTGATTACATCTTGTGGCCTGTGTTGGGCCACAATAAAAAACTGATTAAATCTTGTGGCCGAGCACCTTATATCTCATTAGTATGGTGTATTTTTTACCTTTTTTCTTTCCCTGGAAATACATGCATATAACTTTGTATAAACAACTGCTAAATTAACCTTCTTTCATTCATTTTCTGTTAATTACAGGGAATACCTCTCTTTCAGAATCTGTTCCCTATGCACCATTACCAGCCTGATTATTCAGGGGAAGTAAGATCTCTCTCATGCTTTCTTTGGTTGCTCCACTTCACATGGCCCTACCAGACGACCTTCTTGGTGCAATAGATGAGGTGATGCACCCTGACCGTGAGGTCCAGTCCACCATATGCATGGACAGCCAGTCCTCAGGGAGACAGGCTGTATATCCTCACCTTAGGGATATCTGTTAACCAAGCCTTGGTGCTAAAATACTCCATTTCTACTATGCTTATTAGTGGGAGAGCTTTATATAATCCCAAATACTTCAAAAGTTATAGACAGATGGAACATTCAGGACAAAGTTTCTAGCCTTGGAGAGCACTTCAGAAAAGTAACATTTTTAAAACATTTATGAACAAGAATTATTGGCTTTAAGCCTTTGTTTAAAATGCAATATAAGCATGATGTCAGTGACCGTTTTGAATTATTTTCCATTCAACAGAATTTTTGTCAAATTAGAGAGAGATCTATTTATTATTACCAGTGTCAAAGAGTAAATAGAGTTAACTATGATAATACAGACCTTAGTTGCACACTATGAAGAAATGGAAGTCATAAGACAAAGGGTAAGTTTCTTCTGAGACTATTTAACACTTTAATACTGTAAAGCAGAGCAGACAATTACAGTCCTCTCCTTAGTGAGTGTAACAAAGAAAGAATGAAATGCAATATTATGTGGTAGAAGTAAGTTTCTGAAAATTGCCTAATTTACTCTAGAAGTGTGGCTCGTGAGTGTTGAGTGAAGGGAAAATGAAAATAGATTATAATCGATCATAGACCATTAAACTTGTGATTTTGCCTACAAATAAACAAACAAACCACTGCCTTTCTCCTGAAAAACACCTTTGTAATTTTACATTGTGCTCCTTCTCATGGCCTAAAATTGAGGACAGATTGTAAGTTATGACACTCTTTCACTAATAACAGGAGGGCGGAGGTAAACCTGAAATGGTCTACAAGGGCAAAATACCCACTGTTCAAAAGGCAGTCATGCTGTGGGCCTCTGTGAGTCAGAGTCTTCAGCTACTTAACAGGTTATTGCAGTGTTCGTGTGAGCAGAATGGCCATCCTGACTATGGGGCAGCTTGTCAAATGGAAACACAAGTTTATTGAGGATGACATAAGGGGTGTACAGGCAGAAAGCTGGGCAGTGCTGGGGACAGAACTCTACCATGAACCCATGCAACAACGCACAGTTGCAGTCTATTCCCAAATTTATGAGAAGTGAAGTTACACTTATTGCACACAAGAGTGCAAGGTATTTGGATAAATCTATAATAAATGACTGGACAAAGCCTCATGCCACAGTATGTGGCCATACTTTTCACTTGAGCACAGTACAGTAAACGCTAAACACGGTGTTACATTACTAAGTAGTCTCTTTTGGGAGTCTGAACCTAGTTGTTATAGCAAAGTAACACTTGGAAATGTGGTGTTGAATGCTTCTGGAAAAGCAGCACCCACACATCTTTCCCTTAAGTCACCAATAATGGCTTGTGTTTTTAATGTCTCCCAGTACTTGCATTTTCAGTACATAAAGTACATTGTCAGTGGAGCTGGGCAAATATCAATTAGGGAAAATGCAAGCATATAAATGTCACTGCAAATTAATTATCACAAGTAAAAATATTCACAGCCTCTGTCAACAGTGTGCATAATTCTGAAGTCTTCTTATAGAAACATATTGCTAAAATCATATTTATGCATATTTATTATTCAGAGGAATAGGTAAATGGAACATTTTTATAAAAGTGTAATCTTGAAGCTGAAATATTATACACTGAGGAGCTTTTAGATATGTAGCTATCAAGATCTTGGAGGGCTTTTTTTTAAATATAATTAAACATTTTTGTCTTCACTATTTAGAAAACGGCACTGCCAGTGATTGGGACTGATTACAGCTGATACACGGTGCATCAGTCATTTACCTAGAACAGACATCTGTCTGGCAATGGTATCTGACTTTCACATGACTCAAGTTTTCATGACACCTCTCTGCTTTAGCATGAATTACCATCATGTGATCTGAAAATTTAAAACTTGATCTTTTCAGGATACAATTTATTTTTCGTATTCTGAAAAACGCGTACATATTCCGCGTGCAAAATATACTCTTTAAGTAATTTGATGTCTTTATGTATGCCATTATGCCATTCTTTCTCACTCCATCTAGAAAGTCCCTAATGCGTACATGGTGTTTATTGCACAATTCTATTTCTGTCTAATGTCTCCCTCTGCTCTCCTATAAAACTGCATATGTTTGAGTGAACTGCTTGCTGGCAGAAAGCAAGCATCTTTGTGAACTGGACTGTAACTGAAATGAACTTTTATTCTGAAACAATGATAGGAAAAAGAAGTAATGCTGTATTAAAGAATAAAAGTTCTTTATTACAGCTTCTTGATGGTTGAGTTAATAAAAATGGAAAAGGTCTTTAAATTTTAAAAAAATGCCATTAGTGGGTAAATTTAAAAAAAGCCATTATGTTTTAATTTATCAAAGCTGTTTTCTAATATTCATCCTTCCCCTTCACACAGTCCATTTAATGTAAATTATCACAAAAAGGTGAGCCATAAAATATATGAAGAATTAAAGTAATAAAAATAAAACACAACTTTCTCTTTCATACAGGAAGTTTTGTTTTTAATAATTAGTCTGAGGGAAAGATATTAAAATTCTTTGAGTGAAACAAATATTCTGTTAAACATTCAAACATTGCCATTTCCTGGTTCATCAAGTTATAAACTAATTTGAAGTGTAAAATGTAGTTTGGGGATTTAATGCCTTATATAAAATGTAATCAAGTTTCATTATTTTTCTGAGTCATAGCATTTTAATCTTTTCTAATTAGATGTAATTACCAGTCTTTTATACCACAAGATGCCACAGAAGCAGTAAAAATGTAGTTACAGAAAAATATTAGGAAAAAAACAGTAGATTGCATTTTTTTAGGTGATACTATAAGAAATTTCCTGCAAAAGAAAACACTGGAGAGAAAGTATGCAGCATAAACGCTGTTATAATTGGGATATTGCATAAAATAATATATAATAATTATAATGCTGCCCTTTCTGCATGTTGGCCAACATATTTTCAGAGGCATAAGACAGAGTTTTTTCTCATCAATACCAATTTATATATAACTTTAAACAAGACGTTATATTTTACACTCCCGAATAGCTTTTACTATTTTCTCCCACTTGGGTGCAAGAGAGCTCATCACATCATCACATAATTGCTTAGTATAAAAAAAAAAAATTACACTTGGGTAAAACAAAACAATTTAAACAATGCTTATGTATTCTTAAATAACATATTCACACAGAAGATACATTGCCTTTCAAACAAGATGTCTGGGAAATATAAAGGCAAAGGCAATGATAATCCACTTTCAAGGTCTTGGCTAACCTTTACTTATCTATTTCACATTTACATTCTTTCTGCAATTCATTGTTTACACAAAAATGTATGAATCTCTTGTGGATATGTCTATTTTCTATCAAAACCAGTTTGAAATTTTTCATTTGTCTTGGTATCGCCAAACACTTCTGCTTAAGGCAAAGGCCTGTTACTGAAAACAGTAGCAGCTTTTCCTTCAACTGTTTTCTTTATATCCCGATCTGCTCATAATGATGTGGTTTTTAAAACTTCTACCCGCTCTGCAAATCCTCTCTGGCATCAACAGGCAGTAACCAGACTTGTTTCTGACTGAGTCTGGGACATCCTGCTGATGTTCTTCTACTAATTCTAAATGGGGGATGTAGTAGATAATTGCTTTGGTGAACATCAATTTCACTTTTAAAATCTACATGAAGAGTTCTAACCTGACTCATATTAGTAAACATTTTACATGTTTTTTATTAAGAAAGTGTATATTAGGGACTCATAGCTACTTCAAGGTCAGCAGAGAATTGATTACCTTTTTCAAAAATTATTAGATGTACCTCTCTCTATTAAATTCCGTTCAAAGTTCACCATTACTCTTTCAGAAATACATACCATCATATCTTTTCAACTGTAAAAGATGTCTTTAAAGTACAGTTTGTGAGCAAGCTTTAAAGATGTTATCTTTAAAATAGCAGTATATGATAGAAGCTATTTATATAGCTAGACAGTTCCTTGAAAGAAGTCTTTGCTGTAAAGGAGAGATGCAAAGGAAATTTTCAAAAGATTTCCATAAAGCCATGATCAGACACATTTAAAGATACCAAAAAGTATTCTTTTTTTTTTCTTCTTTCTTTATTGTGTTAAAAAATATACACTATCCTCATTGATTAAAGTAAACACTCAGCATGAATGGCACAAGCATTTGCTTTCCCCAAGGTAAGGAAATTTCATTTATTTTTTCTTTAAATTCCTGCTTTAAAGCAAGAGTAGCTTGCTACATTTACAATTATAAGGAAGTTCTAATAGCATAGTAAACCATAGCATTTTCCTCAGACAGATGGAAGTTTTCATCATAATTTGGTTTTTATAATGCTTGCACTTTTAATATTTGCTTTCCACTTTATGAGTAAGATTCTTTCAAATTATAAAAATAACAGTGATAGTCTAGACGTATGAGGTGTAGTACTGTATATCAAAGCTCGACTGCAGATTCATGACTCTTATCAGAGGACAACTGCAACACACATTTTCTACCCATACTAACTAAGTTTGAAAAGACAGAATTGCTTTAGTCAACACATTTGCAGTTTAGATTAGATAATACTTCGGTTAATAAACTTCTCATCAAACCATTCCCTGCTCCTAGCTCTTGCCTTAATCCATGGTCTGCTGATACCATCATAAACATTCTAGTAATACTTTATAGAGGTTGCTGGCCTTGTTAAATATATTTCCTCTTTAATATGCTTTGAAGGTTTCTACTGTGCTTCTATTGTCACAGATTTTCAGGAACACACACTTCCAGTGAAAAACGTAAATTTGGAAATAAAAAACCCTGTAATGTGAAAAAACATTCATGACCCAAGAATATACATAATATTTTTACTAGCATATTTTTTTAAATGGCAGTTATGACTGTAAAATTCAGTTGCAATTCAGTTAGGCTAAAATATAGCCGCTGAATTACTGAAAATGCCCATTTCCCTGACTATTATGCACAAAAAAAAAAAAAAAGATTAACGAGACATTTCTAACTCTCGTGCATGTTAGAAGAAACATGGTTTTATATATCATTGATATTTGGCTCTAGACACCATCTTCACCACCACAGAATGAAATGGGTACCAGCCTGATCTGGCATTTTACTAACTGTGATTCAGTAATGGGCAGAGCATGAAAATGAGGAAAGAGCTGCCTGTCAAATTAGGAGACCCTACCCACAGAAAAGGCCTTCAGGGGTCATAATGGACAAATATTGCATTCATATTTTTCATTTATTTGCATTAATGAAAGCCCTTTTTGTTACATTGACATAACAACTCAAAATTCAAATTGCAGCTTCACCAAAAGAACCTATTGTCACATTATTTTGGATATGAAACTATTAGAAGAATTGCCAACAAACAGAGAAGTAAAACAATTTGTTATAGTCTCAATGATATTTTCTCTAACTTTCTGAAGTTGAGGACTGTTTTACTCCTAATCTTCTCTTCTGCTTTCCTTCATCAGTAGGCCTACATCCAGGTTACAGCTGGATATACATCACATAAAACAGGAAAGAACTGCACGGCAATAGAAGAAATCCTGAGCTGTTTGTGATGTAGGTATAGAAGAATAAATCAGCCATAATCAAGTTGCAGCATTTTCATTCCCATTTAGATAATGATCATTACTATCAACCACCATATTATAAATGAAAATATATGAAAATCTACTTCTATATCCAAAGGTATTTCTAGATTTTCACCGTAAGAGAAATGTAACAAGTGGCCCAAAACAAGTAGCATTTGGGAAAGCTGAGAGAAAACTCATAACAGTCCTATTAGTAGCTCTCCAGGCAGTACTGTTCCTTAATTTCTTAAAGAAGACATCCTGGAAAATGCAGGACAATGTTAAGACATACATATATATACAATGAATGCATGGAATGAAATATATACCTTACATCCACTTCTATACATGATGATTAGGAAGGAACATGCATCTTTCTAATTAACACCATGCATGTTCCACTGCAAACTGGTACTATGAGGTGTGAGACAAAAGTAGAAAAAATAGCTTGAATCCCATCCAAATTTTACCACTGCTAGAGATGCTGCAGAGTGCCCTGCCTGAGCACACAGAGGACTTGCTTGATTCATTCCTCTGCTCACCCCGTGTGCAGTCCAAGAGAAGCTGAGGGCTGCAGCACTGGCTGGTGACACTTCACTTTGTCCCTTGCCCTCCATATTCCTGTTTCCACGCTGCCCTAACACTGTGTTTACATGGCACACCTAGAGCAAGTCTGCCATTTTCTAAACACTTCTCTTTAATCCTGCAGGTCAATGAAAAACCTCAGAGAAGATAGGTACAATGATTGGAGGGGGCAGAGTCTCCAGTGAGGCACAGCATCTGAAAGCCCTGCTGCCTGCCTAGCCAGCACACCAGACTTCACAGCGCTATGATGTGCCACATGCTGGAAACAGCTGATGCCACTGGGGAGGAATCCACGGCACCCCAGAGGAATCCCAATCAAAGTTCAAGACAGCATATGAATGGGTGGGTTGGCCCAAAGAAGCTGCAAAATGGTGATTTGTGCTGATTTCTGCAGTGAGGAAAAAGAGTAAAGTAGCGAAAATGTTTCTCCTCTGTCTGCAAAAAGCACATAGCATTTTCTCTTTTTTTTTATTAAAGTTATTAAGTCAAACTTATCACTGATTTTTAGGCAGACAGCTTTCCCTTATCATACTCCAGAATATCTCTCAATTATACAGAAACTATTTTCTATAAGTATCATTCTCTTTTTAATGCATTTTAATAGCAATAATTTCAAAGGCTGTTCTGGAAGAAGAAGAACTATTGAAAAGTGCCTCACTTTTTAAATTAATGTTACTGTACAATGCCCCATCCAGCATTAAAATATTTGTGCATATGCTATGCCAGATATCTTTATTAAGCTGTTTACTTTTTAGTTTTTCTTTGTAAGTCCTTTTTTTAATTCTTGCAGTAGTCAAAACTATTTTCATAAATTGAGAAAGACATTTGCCTCTTGGGGAATTCCCCACAGTGATTCTAAGTTCTGCATACCATTCTAGACTTCATATAAAAGAGTTTAATTTCCTCTTAGTACATTTTTTTTTGCTTTACTTTGGTCAACAATTGCACTGCCTAAGGGAAAACTTCAAAACTGCCACTGAATAGTGAACGGCTACAGGACTGAGGTAAGTTGCAGCACCCCTCTAAGATTTTGAAGGAGGTCTGTAATTGGATAGGCACAATATGTCTTAATGGACTTGAATGGACTTAATGGACTTACTTAATGGACTTGCCTGCAAATGTTCAAAAAGATTACCTCAGATTTAAACCTGAGGTATATAAAAATACATATAAATATTTTTATATAAAAATAATTGAAACTTAAGCTATACTTTCTAATTCCTTAACCATAACATTGCTTTTAAAATTTCTCTAATTTCTCTAAAAAGATCATAGGGAGAGATCATATATATATATATATACATACTTTTTAAAAAATATACATATACATATCATACAACTTTTATATACTACATAACTTTCATATATATACATATATATATACTTTTTAAATATACATATACATATAATCATATAACAAAAATATTAATACACTAGTAAAATTTCATGAACCCAATTTTGAAAACCAAATGGAAAAAATCACCTTTATTTAAACAACAGTAACAGGATATTTCCTTTGATGTATGAGATGAGATTTCCTAGAAAAACCAGTTGCTTTGAGACCTCCTTATTACAGAGCATATCATATATATAATGTGCAGCATTATCATTACAATTTAAATGAAAATTTAAAGCTAGGTATAATTCTTAACAGAACTCACTTGACATACGTAAACAGTGACAGCTACAGAAAAAAATGTCTAGGTAAAGTCTATTTTTAAAATGAAAATTGTCAAAAAGTCATTTTTCATTTTAAATTTTCCATTACTTATTTTCCTTCTAAAAACAGTATTCACTCTTGCTGAATATGTTTCTCTCAAAAGACTATTGTTTAAATCCAACTGAAATAGCCTATTCTGATTCTTCTTAGAGAGGATAATAATCAGCCATACAGACCTTTGATTAAAAGTACTGCTTTTACTTTTGCAGTTTGGGGGTTTTTTTACTCTTCAGCTTCAGACTACTTCTTTACAGAAAGTCTCTGTTGTAAAAGTCATTCTTCCTGTAAGGGATCCTTCGATGCTGAGCAACTCTTTTTCTTGAAGCAAATACTCAGAAAATTTATAATCAGCTGTGTGATATATTTCAAGTTTATTTCCTGATTGTTCCATTTTATTGGGATCAGTGATTTTTAATGAATTGACTTTTATGAGAAGGAAATAATCCACTGCACAGAACAATATATGATTTTTTTTCCCAAGAATCTGGCAGAAAATCTCATTTTTCTGTTTTCTCTGGCAAATTACATAAAAATTACTCTGGAAATTCATGCCATTACCCTTTCATTCAGCCTTTGGCAGGTGTATAGTATTCCTTTGCTCATTATTTTGGGTTTGTTTACTTCTGAGCACATTCTCCTAGATGCACATACCACTCCTCTACTCTTTCCATACTACCTGTGTGAAAGTGAGTGAAGGATTTAAATTCTATATTTCTCAACTTCGAAGACACTGTTGAACAGAGCACTTTCAGAAATGAATAACAATCAGAAATCCTATGAAGACCAAGGCTTTTCTTTCACTGTGAGGAAAAAAAAAAATCATCCTGCAATTAGGAAGATAGGCTGGGTGTTTTACACTACTTGCAAATTGAGGAAAATCTGCCTTCTGTAGGAGGCAGCAGTCTTTTTAACCACTCTTCTCACTCTTTCAAACAAGATTAGTGTTTACATATATCATTAGATAATTTTTATTCCCTGGTGACATCTCATTCTGTTTCTGACCTTAATACATAATAAACTCACAAGAAAAAATATTTCTTTTTATTCTATATTCTGGCTCTATTCATAGAGTCAGCTGTAGACAGGAAAAGCTCACTATCCTTCTTAGATATCAGCACTTCCATTTTGCTTTTCTTATAGATGAGAGAAATGATTAATTTCTACCTTATTATGTATATTGATATAATTAGTCTTGCAGAACTCTTTAGGTACTTTCTTATTTTCAACACACTATAAATCAATATGAAAGGAAATTCTAACATATTTTGTGTGGTTGTGTTCTCTCCTGTCTAGTATATAATTCCTTTTAATGATGTTTGATGTGTTTAAATCTATAATCAAACTCATAAATAAATAAGAAAATCCAGTCGCTATTCTAATTCTAGATGATGTTATACTGTACTTCTCTTGTACAAAATTCTGCAGAGTGGATAGTTCACAAATGGCTTACAAAAGAATCATGGACTTTATTAAGTCCTGCTTTCAGTTTCTTCAATATAACAAGTTCATTTTGAGGACTCTAACTCCACATTATGTAGTGAGCATTGATTATTTTTCCTTTATTTCTCAATTTACTACCCTACTTTTCCTACAATCTCCAAGCACGAGTGAATATACATAGAATACACAACAAATTTAGACCAATCAAGCTACAGTGGTGAGTCTGATCCCACAGAACTCATTCTTCCTTCATCCTATGTGATTTCTTTCCATACATGAAAGCAAACCTCAAAGAAGAGGAAATTATTTTTAAAGGTCACTTGAGATTTCTACATCATTTTCCCACACCAGCAAACAGTGATGTCTCACATCTTTTTTTTAAAGGCTACATTTCGTTCTGATGATGAAAGAGCTGAACAGGAGAAAACAAGGAAAGAACAAATAATAATAATAATTTCAAAAGCTGAACAAAACTGAATCCTTTTTCATTATATTCAACCTGCCTGGACTTTTCTCATTGATGTTTCTTTCAACTACATTCCCTGATCTTTTCAATATAATATTACATCGTTTATCTGCAAACAATGCTGCATCTGTTGCTTATTAAAAAGAATTCTTCAACAAGCTTCTAATTGACAGATATTATTTAAGAAATCTTTTAAAATTATTTTTGATAGTCACAGTTTTTGTCATTAGTAGGGCAAACTGACAAATTATCAATGACATATTTATGCTGCGACTGGCATTCCCTGGCAGCCAGGATATAGGAGGAACATATCTGGAATACAATATGTATAGGATACACTTGTTTGCCATCTGGTTATTTACAATGAATTTTGCATTAATTATGTGGGGGGTTGGATTTTTTTTTTTTTTTTTTTTTGTAAACCGGGCTATTCTTTCTGTGGTAAGCAGAAAATGCCATAGAACTGTGCTATTTTCAACACCACTTCTCATTATAATAACGATTTCATTTTGTACGTTTTTAAAGCTCAAACAGCTACACTCCATCGCTTCTTAACTGCATTTGTGTTAATCGCATTTCACTTTTTTTTTTTCTGAACCACATTTTAGATGAAAAGCCTTTTAATCTTTTCCCGAAATCAAGTCACCAAGAAAGAGGGAAAGAACCATCATGGTTTGACCACCAGGTCTGTCCCACCATTCTAAGGGAGCAAAGCACTGAGGGCAACTGGTGCTTCAGACACCTACAGGGATGGTCAAGACTTGAGTTAGGAAGAGATCTTTATTATGAAAGACATCAGATGACCTTCCAGATAGTAGGTATTTACGGTGCAGTTCATAATGTGTCAGCTATTACAGATGTCTGGTGCCTTGGGAAACAGCAAACAGTGGCTCAGTTGCAGGTATATTTAAGTGCGCCAGCTATCCCAGCTGCTTGTACAGTAACGTCAACACTGCCTACAGAGTGGACCCTGCACTAGGGTATGCTTGTAGCACTTAAGCACAAAACAGAACATTTACTCTAATTACTTAGCTCAAACAGTAAAAATGCTGCACTCCCTTTCAATGCAGTGGAAGAATATCATATTTTTCTTCAAAGGAGACATAAGCTCATTGCTCTCTGCTCAATCACATAAATACATGACAGGCTTCACCATATGCACTAGATTCCTCCTGGAATTTATATCAGAAAACATAATCAAAACCTGCACTGTATCAAGCTGCTCCAAGTTGTTACATGGAGGGCCAGGCCTACACACGGTGGAAGCATGTTCTACTGAAGATAACACAGCCACTAGGCTTTCTACTAAAAGATCCAGAGTGTTAAATGCTTTCTAACTAAAATACAAATAAAGAATGCAGACAACTGGTCTCATTTTGAAGTTATAACAACTAATTATAAGTACTGCGTCAATGTATGAGTGATAGCATTATAGCTAAAGCAAAAAAGTACAAAAGGGTGAGTATATATGCAACATTTGTAATCTATTATATATATCTGTAATTACATACTCTTCTCAATACTGTGCTCTGTGTGATAGCCAAGCATCATTTAACATAATATTTATGTGGCTTCCTTCTCTAGTGCAAAACAATTTCATAATATTTTGAAAAAAAATTGAAGTTAAAATCCTGTTCTTACTAAGAGCAATACAGCTGTTAAATCCCAGAAGACAAACAATGTTGTCATAGAATCATAGAATCATAGAATGCTTAGGGTTGGAAGGGACCTCTAGAGATCATCTAGTCCAACCCCCCTGCATACGCAGGGACACCTAGAGCACGTGGCACAGGACTGCATCCAAGCGGGTTTTGAAGATCTCCAGAGAAGGAGACTCCACAACCTCTCTGGGCAGCCTGTTCCAGTGCTCTGTCACCCTCACTGTCAAGAAATTTTTCCTTAAGTTCCTATGGAATTTTTGGTGTTTCAGTTTCCGGCCATTTCCTCTAGTCCTATTAGTGGACACCACTGAAAAGAGACCATCACCGTCCTCTTGTCAGCTGCATTCAAAAAGGAATGACCTTATGCTCCTCATTACATTAGCTATGAGTCTTTACTTCTGGTAGTAGTTCTAATGTTAACTCTAATAGGATGCAATAGGTTGTTCTAAGTGCTGAGTTTTTTATTTTGTTATACTCTTGAGGTCAACTCAGAAGGATCTGCTATCTACTAAGTTGCTAAAAGTGGCAAAAGCAAACATTAGATCCATTGCTGATTTAAAGGCATTGGCAGCAAATAGACTTCTATGATCTAAATTTACCAGAAACTTTGTTTTTCCTCTCATAAGAGTTTTTGCCTAGCAGTCAAACACAGAATTGCACTTCTGACCTGATCTGAAATCAATGGAAAGAGTTCAGCAAGCTTGCTGTAAAGTCTTAAGTTGATATTCCCTTTTCATTGCCTGGAATTGTGTTATTTAGAAGAAGGATCTGTGGTCCAACCCCTTCTTTCTTAACACACAGCAGAGCTGACACAATATCCTGAGTACAGTATATATCTTACAAAATGAGAAAAACTATACTGGAATGTAAATTTCTTTCTCTATACCTGTTACATCTCTGCCACTGTGCTCTCTGTCTATATATATACTTATATATATATACAAATGTTATTAAACACCTTCATTTATATAATAAGCGTTCTGTATATAATTTTATAATTTATATGAATTCATACTCCAGTATGCTTCAGATTCATGCTTCTCTTGAAAATTTGTCCCAAACTCCGTTTTATTATCAGCTTGTAATCATGAAAACTACAGAAACTTCACTATTAACATACCACTTTAGATACATTTGTTCTCAAAACTATAGATAAAAATAGTCAGAGAATAAGCTTATCTACCTCCTAAGTGTCTCAGACATCTTTTTTTTTTTCATTCCAGAAATTATATCTTCAATGAGAACTAGGGGAATTGAAAGACGATTTTAAAAGGGCCATTCAGATGACGTAGACTTCTGAAAACAGTCTTGTAACTCAAAGAAAGAGCTTAATCTACATAATTAATCCATGTAATTTAAACAGATTAGCAAAATCTCTATGAAGAAAAGGCATAGAGAATGATGCTGATACTAAAAAAAAGACTTTGCAGTTTGTAGCAATGTTGCTTAAAATACCT
Organism: Tinamus guttatus; assembly: GCF_059628265.1. Lineage (NCBI taxonomy): Eukaryota > Metazoa > Chordata > Aves > Tinamiformes > Tinamidae > Tinamus > Tinamus guttatus. Next base: position 231,411 of record NW_028289052.1, read on the forward strand.
GAGTACTATGATAACAAAGGACAAAATAGATCCTCAATTTTAGCAACAAAAATGATTCATAATTACTAAAGGTATTATTGTTCACTTCAGAAGTTCCAGTTTCCAAAATATCAGGCTTCTTTCTACTTGAAAAGTGTTTTGTAAATGATAATCGGTTGCAGCATAGTCACTATCTACATGATTGTAAAATCTCCCACACAGCACCAGAGCAATTTTAGAGAGTATCGTGAGCTTATCTGCTCAATGAATATCACTCAAATCAACACTGGAATCAGTGCTGCTTGATTATATCATTAACCTCACTCTACATATCCATCAAATTTATTCTTGAGGACTTGTCACTGGAACTGATCACATTCATTGTTATGTTAGTGTTTTCAAACTATTTGAGGAGACTGTTACCAAAAAAAACACCTTATTAACCTAAGTATTTGTTGTAAACTGACTAGTTTACACTAATTAGTTTGCACTAATATGCATCTGCATGCTTGATATTCATTATTCTCATTTTTCACATGGTCTTTTAAACTACACAGAAGTATTTATTTTTCCCTACCTGGATGACCTAAGTGCAAACTATCCTGAAAGAACTAAATAAGAAATGAATATTTATCTAAGTTTTTCTCTTACAGAGACAAGATGAAAAAGCAGAGAGTGATACAATGAGGGGAGAAAATCAGACACAGTGAAATTCATAGCATTTAAGTTCATTCTTTCTCTTTGGCAAGGAAACTTGACAACTATGTAAAAATACATAGATTCTTTCTTGACAGAAAGAGAAAAAGACACACGAGTTACCCTTCTGGACATTCAATTTTCCCTTGTCATATTTTCACAAAGTAACTGCACTGTTATGTATTTGAAAAGGCATATATATATATATATAATATCATCTTTTATTCACACTTGGCCTTTTTAAATTGTATTTTATGTTCCATTCACCAAAAAGGAAGGAGAGACTGAAAGAGGATACAATAGTCTTCCTAGCTGCAAAAGAAATGACTGCAAGTAGCAATTTTTCCAGTCTGCTGTGAACATCATAAGTAACATGCTTAGGAGAACTCTGGAATAGGCTGCATAGTTAGTGTGTAGAAACCCTATCACTGGACATACTTAAGATTAAGTTAAGCAAGTGTCTACCGAGAATGGTTTAGAACTTACTTTAGCAGAAGGAATTAAAATATACATTTTTTTCCAGGTATGTCTCTCTCTATATATACAGAAAAGAAAAAAAAAAAAGACTTTGAAACAAAAATTGAGAGCTTTCAGGTCCACAAAGTTAAAACAGAACATTTCAGTCATTTTGACATTCAAAAGGTTTGTGTAACCCCAACCTCTGTCCCTTTTCCAGTTCACCTTGCATAACCAAACCCCAGGGTAAAAATTAATTCTTCTGCCATTCACATCGTTGTCATAATCAGGGCAGTAGCTGCATAAGTACAGCTTACTCTTAATTGTAGATGAAAGAATTTAAATGAAAAAGCACTGCCCCCTGAATATTGGTGCAATCAAGACACACCATAAATGTTCAGAAAAGATTTTCACACAGAAAAATGACTGGAAAACAGCTGTTATTGAAGCTTTCCATATGGCAGTACCATATAGTGATACAAAATTAAATGAGTATTTATAATGATATAATCCATGCACATTTCATTTGTCAGCATTATTTGTTACGTTAGAAGGAGAGGTTTAGAGTTTTTGATCACTGTCCACTTTGCTTTGTAGGTACCATGGTCTGGGTGTCTTCTTTCTGACATTCTTCTAGATCTCTGTTTTTAATTCTTAAAACATAAGAGCTCCTCTGAGACTGCGGTTTGTTTATTCCACACATTATTTTTTTCATAGGATTAGTTTTCAATTGGGTCTTTATACAGCAGCATACTTTCAAACTTTCTGATAATACATGTTATTGCAGCTGATATTTTAGTATTGAATTTCTAATGCCATTATGTTTAAAATTGAATAGCTTATAAGATGATACAGGGATTATCTCATGAACCAGCTTCACTTTGCTTCTGCAGTTACAGTAATATAAAGTAATATTAGGAGGGTTTTAATTGAACTGAGCTTTAATTGAACTGAAGCTGTCTACAATCAAAGAAAAATCATTCTTGCTCTTGAAACTAGTCAAAACACATCTCTCTCAGTCTTAATCAGTCTCTGCCTCCTTTCTTTTTGTTGAAAAGGCAATAGACTGTGTTTTAACTTCTAAGACCGTAGCACAGAGCTCAACAGTTTGTATTTACCTACACAGTCCTGAAGCCTTCGTCTACAGTTCTGCACAGTACATCTCAAATACTATGGAGTCACAAAGCCTAGTGATAAACCTGCAAAAACAATTTTGCAGTAGTCAAGGAGATGACCAAAAAACTGGCTTGGTAGTTTCTTGTGGAAAAAATAAAAACCATTTGGCTACAATTCAGGAATAAACATGGTAATCTCTAAATCACCTCTAAGGAAAAGTTCACAGGGGTATTTTCCCAAAATTACTGTTTCTATGGAGTAGAAAGGTTTTGAGAGAACACCTGGCCAGATACCTGTATATGGCAGGGTGGTAAACAATATGTCTTAGTAGTACCTGTTAGCATGTGGCCACACAAATTAAAGCATATTCCCAATGGATATGGTGAAAAAGCTTTTTCAGTAAGTCGTATTAAGTTAAAGAGAGAGGATTAAGTAATGAAGCAATGGCTTCTAAAAATACTAAAGGCACTAAAAACAGTCATGGCTTAAAACAGTAAGGTGGTGTATGCTGTGCATGTTTCATTGCACTAGAGAAAACAACAAAACTCTCCAAAATAAAAGTGTCCAAGAGCCTCTTCTCTTCTTGGCAGGACTATCCTATATAAGTTCTTCATAGTTTAACACAGAATAATTCATTTATCATTCACATTATATATCATTAATTTATAAAGTACCATTTATTTCACCTGACCAGGCAAGCTCCACAGACACATCTGAATTTAAAGTATATTTTTGTCTCCTGCAAAAAATTGATTATCTACAGCTTTCTTTTATGTATGGTTCCACTTATTTTTTGTAATTTTTACTTTTGGTTACCATTATCTCTGCAGCTGGCTCATTAAATGGTAAAACTCTAAAGTCTGGTCCAAAACCACAGTCTTTTACATAGTAGATGAAGTCTGCAACTGGCAGCCCTTACTGGTTTTTTTTTTTTTTCATCTTGCAGGAACTGCTGAAGATCTATGCTCCTTAAATGTATATCAGATAGCTCTATTGAAAATGAGACATCATGAAATTGTCCATTGATTTCTCTGTTTTGGGCTTCCATAATCCAACATAGAAATGTGCACATCAACACAAAGAAAAACAATTAATAGTCCTTGCATACCTAGCAATGCTACTGCAGAAATCATCTTTGCATATAATGTGACTCACAGTGTAAAGCCTCACACATGACACATCTCTTTGCATAGCTTGTTGCTTAGGATGTGCAGGCCTACTCCCAACTTTTGAAGGTTTTCTAAAATATTTCATCCTGCAGTTAAACAATGACCACAACTATTTTTTTCTTTCTGGAGTCAGCTAGCTGGTAACTGAATGAAGTGAGATGTTATTCCATGGATGGCACCATAAGACAGCTCCAGACTAGGACATTTGTATTTATGTGTACATTTTCATATGTTTGCATATGAAAATGCCTATTATAGTCAACAGTGATATCTAGTCCATACAAACAGTGCAGCTTAGAGAGCAAATTCAATGCAGAGTAGATGTCTTGCCAATGCTTGAACCAGCTTTCTCACCTCACTCAGGCACCACTATCTATATGTAAGCCCCTAAATTTAAATATTGCAGAATGAGCACCATCTTCATGACATGAATGCAGTGGAATCTTAGAATCATCACAAAATCATAGAATGCTTAGGGTTGGAAGGGACCTCTAGAGATCATCTAGTCCAACCCCCTGCACACGCAGGGTCACCTAGAGCACGTGGCACAGGACTGTGTCCAAGCGGGTTTTGAAGATCTCCAGAGAAGGAGACTCCACAACCTCTCTGGGCAGCCTGTTCCAGTGCTCTGTCACCCTCACTGTCTAGAAATTATTCTTTAAGTTCCTGTGGAACTTTTCATGCTTCAGTTTCTGGACATTTCCTCAACTAGGTCATATCATTTCATTTATAGCCAAAATCATCCCTACCACTGGTTACTACATATTCCCTGCTTAAAGGAGACCTGATCATAGTATTAGCTCTTCTGCAGTGACTTTCACTGCACACTGACTTTCCTGATTCAAGCAGCAAGGAAAATCATTTATACTGTGCCACTCAGAAAGGTCGCTTGGCATTTACGCATCAGAAATAAATCATTATAATTGCTTTCACTTATTTCATGCTTTTGTCCACTTTCAGCAGCTCACATGATTCTAGGATTGATTGGTTTCCAAAAGAAAGGGGAGATATCAGATACCCTCAAGTACTAAACTACTTCTTCCCTTACAAAAAAAAAAGTCACATCTGATCTCACTGATATATTGAGCACTACCAATGTGATACATGCCTAACCATAAGGCACCATTTCAATAAGTCCCATACGGTATACACCTTTTGCATTCTAGAATATTTCCTATGAATGCCAAGACACACACGTATTTACCCTACTGAAATAAATGAGTTTGTTTTGCTTTTCCATCTGCCTGATCATATAGAGCTGATTATGCTATGACGGAGGTTCTATTCTTTGCTTTATTGCATTACAACTAGTTTGTTATTTCCAATCAGTTACATAAATCTGAGGCTCATTGCCCTGTATGAGTACTCATTTCCCTATTGAGTCAAAAGGAATACACTTTCAGCTGTAGGCTAAACATATTCATATGAAAATTCCATAGAGAAAAAACATAGAACTTTTACACTATACCGATTTTTGAGTCTTATTTCAGAGCAGTATATCCTCATTTTGTACTAGCCCACCCAGTGTTACAAGCCAGTACAAAAGCCTAGCTGACTAAGAATGACTTCTGAAGATCTGGAGACAATTAATTAGAAAGATCTCATTTGTAATGAAAACTTAATTCAATCCAGGTCATACAAAGGAAGTGAAAAGGACCTTTATCAATTTTCTTAAGTTCCTCACAGATGCTAAGGCAGATGCACAAAAAAAAAAAAAAAAAAAATACAGGGAGTTATTGAGAACACACTATTCTGTTGAGTCACTTTGTCTCATAGCACTGAAAGAATATTCCAAATTGATTCCTCCTCATTACTCTGAGAAAAATATGAACCACCAAGAAATATCCATTTGAGAAATAAAATAAAATTTTCTGAATGTCTTCATTACTGTGTTTCCAATGTTTGTTGTAGTTTGATTTTGCTATAATCTATAAAAGAGATTACTTATTATCAGCTACACTCAGACTTCATCAGATTCCCACCACCACGTCTTGTCTTGCAGATGGGTGTTATGTAAATAACATCCCCTTCACTTTCTTTTGAAATCAAACAGGTTTTGATGAATTTTTGGAAGATCATATACTTACAATAAAAGATAAATAACTCTGAGAAAGCAGTAACTCACATGAAAAGCTGTTTGAAAGCTGCTTTGAAAGCATCTTTCAAATCCTTTGTATGCGGTGGAAAAAAAAAACAAAAAATCTAATACGTAAGTGAAAGACAACTTTAAGCAGTTGTCTTAAGACTCCTAGTCTTAAACAATGATCTTTTTCAACTTGCTTTCTAGTTGCAGCTTCAATGTTTAGTAACAGGGGAAAAAAGGGGCTCACTGTGATATTGCACACCTTAACACATTAAAATCACAGGGGAAACTAACTTTTGTCACCTGACAATTTTACTAGACCATTATCCTCACTTTCTCGTACTGACATTGCTTTTTCATGTCTTTGCCACCATATACAGATTACTATATGTAACAGATAATGTACCTAAAGCTGTCCTGGATCAAAGGGAAATAAAGGTTCAAAACAGTGTGGCAAGGTTAGTCTCCAGTGCAACATGCTATCATATTTCATGTATTCCCTGTGAATCATTTAACTGATTTCCCATAAAGTCATGATGTAAATGATGTAAAAAATTTTCTTTTAACCTACAAGGTCCTTCATGGATATAGCTCATCTTATTTCATCTGATCACTATTCCCCTTGAGTTCCACTTCAAACTTTGAATCCCTCTGAAACTAGTTTTCTAAATGCTTATAGGCATACTTTGAATTTTATAAGAGGGAAATCAGTACTAAATTTGAAAGGGATATATAACAAAATAAAAAATACATTTAAGGATTAGTTCCCCAAAGAATAAGATTTTTATAGTAACTTAATCTAGAGCATCTTAATCTAGATCAGTGGTGCAGAGTCTAGTTGGAGGCCTGTAGTTAGCAGTGTCCCCCAGGCGTCAGTCCTTGGTCCGGTCCTATTCAATTTATTCATCAGCTCCCTCAGCAAGTTTGCTGATGATACCAAACTGGGAGGAGTAGCCGATACCCCAGAGGGCTGTGCTGCCATCCAGAGGGACCTGGACAGACTGGACAACTGGGCAGAGAGAAACCTCATGAAAATTCAACAAGGCCAAGTGCAAGGTCCTGCACCTGGGGAGGAATAACCGCAGACACCAGGACAGGCTGGGGACTGACCTTCTGGAGAGCAGCTCTGCGGAGAGGGACCTGGGTGTCATGGTGGACAACAAGTTGACCATGAGGCAGCAGTGTGCCCTTGTGGCCAAGAAGGCCAATGGGATCCTGGGGTGCATTAAGAAGAGCGTCTCCAGCAGGTCGAGGAAGGTGATCCTGCCCCTCTACTCAGCCCTGCTGAGACCGCATCTGGAGTATTGTGTCCAGTTCTGGGCTCCACGGTACAAGAGGGATGTGGAGCTGCTGGAGAGAGTCCAGCGCAGGGCCACAAGAATGATCAGGGGCCTGGAACATCTGACCTATGAGGAAAGGCTGAGAGAGTTGCACCTGTTCAGCCTGGAGAAGAGAAGGCTGAGAGGGGATCTAATCAGTGTATATAAGTACCTCAAGGGAGGCAGTGAGGAGGATGGTGCTGGCCTCTTCTCAGTGGTGGCCACTGATAGAACTAGAGGTAATGGCCACAAACTGAAGCACCAAAAGTTCCACAGGAACTTAAGGAAAAAATTCTTAACGGTGAGGGTGACAGAGCACTGGAACAGGTTTCCAAGAGAGGTTGTGGAGTCTCCTTCTCTGGAGATCTTCAAAACCCACTTGGATGCAGTCCTGTGCCACATGCTCTAGGTGACCCTGCGTGTGCAGGGGGGTTGGACTAGATGATTTCTAGAGGTCCTTTCCTACCTTAACAATTCTATGATTCTACAATTTATCTATAATTCTAACTACAGTTCCACAAAGAGGGAGATCCCAAGTGTTTTTTGAGGTATATTATAATCAGGAAGTGAAACTATTTACTAATTGCATTGAAACACAGTTATTTGGGAATATTTAGTTCACATTCATGAAACTAAAGTTTGTCAAGTCTATCTGGGTACAATATTAATAGACTAAGAGACAAAACCTACTGCTAATATAGATTTGGAAATGGGGATTCCCTGCAAGTTCTACTCTTTACTTCTATCACACTGTTTTACAGAAAGTCTAAGCACCCACTCATCTTAACTCCGAAGCTCCAGTCTAGTCACAGGTTTTTCACAATACTTGCAGGCAGCTCAAGTGCTTGCCATCAAGTTCTGGACATGTGTCTCTGCAGGGTCCCAGAAATAATCTGACACAGGCTTCACCCTTAGTTAACAGTGAACAAAAACTGAAGGGCAGCTTCATTTTATTTCCAATAGGTAGTGTGGAAAAAGTAAATTTAAATCAAGAAAGTTAGTAGAAAAGTGACTATATTATATAATTTGTTATAACAGATAATACAATTAAAACAATGGAGAGCTTTTAATTGCCAAGAAGTTGGAACACTTGTTTAACATATAATGGGCAAGAAGTTGTAACAATCCACAGATGATGTAGGAAAAAAGGAATACTATGTTCCAAGATAAGAAATAAAATTATTTGGACCATTCAAAGAAAAAAGTTATTTGGACCATCCATCATTCTCAAGTCACATACAGAATCCCAACTCAGAAAATCTCAGCTCAGAAAAGTGCTGTAGTGTGCCCTGGTAGAGATATGCAAATAATTCATTTGTATTTGGTTCATTTCAAACAACAGCTTTAAGGAATTTAAATAAGCTTTAAGTAAGCCTTTTTTGCTTACTGTAAATTCACTGTGAAAGGATCACAAAGTTTCTCTTTTAAAAATTTTATATTCATACCTTCCTTCAGACTTTCTTTCTCCCAGTCCTTGATCATTTATATATAATCCACCAGTGCCATGTGCAATTCTCTGTTGGTTAATTGATTGCCATGAGGTTGAGGGGTTTTTTTCTGCTCACTGATTGGTAAGAGATTCTGCTGTTTTAGCTAAGGGTCAGGGACTTCACCACTACCTTTATAAAGCCTTGATGACAATAGTTTATGTAATCACACCACAATATATTTAGCTAGACATGCTGTATTACACTGTGTGAAACCGCTAGCTCCATTTTCTACACTGTGCAGTGCAGATTTCATGTCTTCATGTCAGCTTTTAGGAAAATTTGTTTCCCCTCATCACAGCACTGATCCAGTGGATCTTCTTTAAACGGTAGTTCTGAGCATCTGTAGAGCACATAGCATGTCCATCATCTTCAGAGAGATCAGTTGTGAGCCCTTAACATTTAGGTATTGCTTTTTCCCTCAGGAGAAACTGTAGCACATCAGCAAGGCAATAGGAGAACCAAATCATTTATAGCACCAATAGATACATGTCTACCATGATGGCCAATTACTTTGACTAGAAAGACTTTTCATGGCTCTCAAAAATGGAACCAATAGTGTCTATTTAAGTGCCAGCCTCATTACAAGCATAAAATATATCATTCTAATTCAGTCTTTTGACTATAGGACGACAAGAAGCTTGGAGACTACAAATATTATTTTGCTTTTAGATTTCTGTCCTCACTCTTTGATGCATATTGATGTATTGAAAAGTCCAGATGGTTACTATTCATTCGGATAAATCAGTTCACATGGCTTTTAAAATTCATTTTGAAATACCATATGATTAAAATTATTGCTGATTTGAGTTCTTTTTTTTTTTTTTTTTTTAAGAGAAATGGATCCTTTTTTAATGGACCAAAAGAGATAACTTACTAATATTTTAGGACATGAAAGCAGTACATCAGAGTATGGCTCCTCAAGTTCTGTACAGGTTATCTTTGTTCTGTGACCGTATGCTTGGTAATGAAGGCAAGGTCCAGCACAGACAAAACAGCAATTATATTTTTGTCAACTGAACACTGAATACAGGATTTTAGGATCTAGTTAGTACAGTATTCACATACTTATACAAGTAGAGTGAGCTGCTTTTAGTTCTCAGTTTAATCCTTTGAAAACATTCATCCTTTTGGTGTTTTGCCACTTCTGTTTGGTTTTGGTTTTACTTCTTTCTCAGCTGGATAATGCCATGAAAATCAATGTTAGTCAGACACACAAGAATTTTGCAACTTTGGGACTGTTTCCAACTACAGGATTTAAAATTGGCAGAGAAAACAGCTATGCTTCATTTTAAATACTTGATATTGCAAGAATTCTGCACAATCATTAGTGATACAACTTTTAAGACTTTATGCTACAGATTGGTAATTTTGATAATGAAATTTAATGGGGTGAAAAAGAAAGTCTTGAAGATTTAATGAAATGTATCTGTACAAGACTCAACTTGATATAAAACATTGTAAACTGTGCACTAAAAAAAATCATCTGCCAGCCATTAGAATAAGCACACTGTATAAACACCCCCTCAGAATGCTTTTTTTTTCTTTGTCTGTTAAATAATAGCCATTTGAAGTTACAAATGCCAGCAACAGAAAAGACCACTTCTTTAATGGGCAGATATTCTCCAAACATAAAGTCCTAATAAGAAAAAGCTGCTGGAGTTTCATTCTGAAAGCTGAGAAACTGTTAATTGTGATACTAAAAGAAAGAAATGAACAAAAATTCTTGTTCATTTCCAGTCCAGACACTATAATGGAAGGGGCCTGCAAAGTGCACACAGAAATATTTTGTTTTTTCTTTCACCTTTTACTGAACAAGCCACATCCACGTCACTGATGTTAGTCGCTGTTTATAGTGAAGTCAAACTTTCTGATGCTTTGGTTTTCCCTGCATTTTCTTTGTGAGCAGAAGCCTGAGGTGATGAGACGCCTTTGGCAGAGCTTCAAATGGGCTGACCAGCAGGCCAGAGCTGAGAGCCTGGTGCTAGCAGGAAAGGCCCATTTGAATGCACAACAAATTTCTTCCAGGGGACAACTGGCTTGGGAAAGGCTTGTTTCTATTCTATTTCTCATTGTCTTTATTCTTATTCCTCCCACCCTCCCCTTATTATTCATCAAAGTTAAAATCTCAAAGAACATGAACATCCAGAGCAGCAATGGGTGGTAGAATTTTCTGATAGTGTTTGTATCAGGTGAGCTAACATCTGGCAATTCAGCACTAAGAAAATAGCGAAATATAAGAAGATTATATTAATAAACTAATTTATCCTGCCACACAATTGAATTTGCTCTCTGGAGTTCAATCATGCTGCTATGAATGACTTTAAAGTTGACAATAGAATAGTCCTCACTGAGGCTTTGAACAAAATACAGAATTATTAGCTCCATAACTCTAATAAGAAAGTAGAAATAGGAAGTTTTGTTTTCATTCTTACTTTTTTTTTTTTCATTTTTTTTAACTCCCAGGTTTGTGTAACAAAAGGCTACAGTTCTTCCCACACATTACATTCACTACTCTGAAAGCCATCTGCAGCTGTTTTCAAATCATTTTAAAGAAACAAATTGTTTTAAAGAAACAAATTGTTTTAAAGAAACAAGTCAAAACGACGACGTCTATAAGACATTTTGCCTTTTTTCTCACTGTATAGAGTATAGCCTTTTAGATGAGGTAAGATTAACAAACTCTGAAAAAGGTACGGGAAATTTAATAATTATTCCTCTGGAAAACTATTGCATTCCTATATTTTTTCACTATTTGATTGAAACCGCTTGCACTAATTATAACTAAATTTAAAAAAAGGAGAGAGAGAGAGAGAAAATACTAGAAATTATTTAGTACAGATTCTTCTTTTAACAACAAGAATCATGCTAAAAACTCAGTGACTTATGTACTAGAAAGCTGACACACAAAACACTATTTATTTATTTATTTATTTATTTCATTTTGGATGTTTTATGTTGATCCCATTATACATCTCGTCATCAATGCTTACTCCCAAATCAGAAGCCTTAACATAAAATACTAAAATACTTCTGCTTAGCTTTACAGATTTTGGTCTCAAATAAATCTTCCTGTCTAATAGCAAGGCACAGCTGGAAAAGTGCATAGCACAAACACCAGGTGGATGCAGTCAACACACAGAAAAGGAAAGAAAGATTCCTTCCTCTTATTGTCAAATCTGGGAACATCGTACAAGGTCAAAGAGAAGCAAAACACATATGGATCAGCTTAGAAAGATGTTACCTTCCATTTCTATGATCTGAGATACCCAGTGAACACAACTTGAGAAAAAAAAAAAAAATGATTGGAAACTGTTCACTGCTCTTTCCCTGTTTGCCAAGGAAAATATAATAGCACATGCTGTATGAGGAAAACAGTGACAGGCAGAAAATGATCTACAAACTCAGGTATAAATATCCAGCAGAGAAACTCTGTATTGTTAGAAAAATATTTGATGCCTCTGCACTGCAGCTAAGATCTAGTCCTTCGCACACTTCTGGCTACACACATGACACGCTCCAGTCTTCCATTCATGTATATTGTAAACTTTCATTTCAAGCATGCCATAGGATCTGCTAGAAAACACTTTTAATTGTTGTCTGGCCTGGAGTCAGTCCTGCAATGATCTTGCATATGAATACAAGAGCTTCACTTAAGCACAACAGAGAGTCAAGTCCTAGAGGTTTAAATGTGAAGCATTAAGTTACTCCCCAGTACAACTATCCTGGCAAAAAAAGAGGATAATCTTGTTGTATATTACATCTCTCTCTTTCTTGATAGTGATAAGAGCTGCTTATTCTTCTCCCAATACACAGCTTGTTCTGCAAATAAACCTCATGCTGCAAGTCAATGAAAAAAAATTGTTTTTTTCTGTGCATGAATGATTCCCTGAGAAACCCAATCCATGTTAGAGATTCTTAACGCTTGCATTTCTGAAGCTCATCTTTAAGCCTCTCGTCACCCTTAATCTCAATTAAAAAATACAACTGCTACTTCAGCTCTGACAACTTCTACAGAGTGCCAGCATTCCAGCAATAACTAATGTAAAACAATTTTCATTCTCTCCTACTCTCTCACCACTAGTCACTGTCATAGCTCTCCTCTCCTCTCAAAGCCTGGAAAGATGAGCTGTGTTTTGCTATATGCTCTAAGAGACCATCTAGAAAAAGGAACTCACATGTGACACGTGCTGAGGGCTCACATGCAAAGTCCTTTAATGCACTACTTCAATTTCCAAAAAGTCTAAGTATTGATGCCATTGGTAGAGATACTAAGTTTTTGCCTTATGGGTTCTCTACTTCCACCAATATCACTTTTTTTCTTCTTTTCTTCTTTTCTTTTCCTCTTCTCTTAGACATTGATGTCTTTTAAATGCAAGAAATTTTAGACAGATGATATGGCCAAGATCTGGGAAATCCTGATGTGCATTTTAAAGGCTGAAAATATTTGGATAACATTTTCAAATCAAGTGGAAGTTCCAGTCTGACATTTTCTTCAGTTTTCTGAAAATACATATAAAATGATATTTTTAAATGAACTAATTTTATGGATATTGCAAAGTAAGAAATACACATAAGATTTCTTCAAATACTGTCTTTAATTTGCTTTCACAACTGCATACAGAAATTCTATTTTTAGATGAAATCATCAATTTTGTTTTAGAAATGGCAGTTTAAAATTTAAGGAGAAATAAAGAAAGCACTATAAATCATCATTTGGCTCAAGCAAGTCTATAGATAATTTTGGACTGTATCTTAAAAACTGTAAAACCATATGTAAGAACATTAAACAATAGCACCAAAGGGAAAAAGACAATTTCACAGAAGCACATCTGTACAGCTACAGAGAGTGGCTGTAAAAGTTTAAAAAAGAACCTGAAGTCAGATCATAGTCTTCCATAAGTCCATTTAAATCTGCTTTGCTCAACTGATCTTTAATCTATGCAAACATGCTATGATAAAATCACTCATACTATAGCAATAGAAGAAAACAACATCTGCTAACAATCTAAGTACAGAGGAAAGCACAGGAGCCATTATAGTAATAGTTGTAAGCCCAGCCATCGACACCTGTGAATTAGTTTTTGTCAGTGTATTGTTCCAGCTGCATGAGACTACATAAAATATTCTTATTTGCCCATGACAAGTTACCCTTTACACTTCATCTATAACTGCCTCTGTAGCTTAAAATGAGTAGGAAAGCGTGACAAAAGGCAACTGAAAAATAAAGTTTCAGAGAATCTGAAAGGAGTAACAACTGCTTTAACAGCTTCCACACATATTCATCTTCTAAGTGATTTGCTAGATTGCATCCTAGTAGTTAAGAAGCAGGTCTCTTCCCCTCCCGAGTGGAAATACATTGCACCAGCTCCCTAACATGGGTCTGATACTTCAGTACCTGGATCTTTTTCATATATACTAGAAACTGTCTTGAAAATAGGCAGAAAAAACGGACAGATTAATATGGGAAAAAAATCACATACATTGCTTGTGAACTTGTCCATATACACAAATACATTTTTATATGCGTGTCTATGTATACACCTAGTTATATATTCAAATGCATATTAGATATAGAAAATAGTTTTTATATATATCATAAAAATACAAAATAATAAAATATGTATATTTTACCTTCTTCATGATAAGAGTGAGAAATGTCAAAAGAAAACTAAAGATAGACCTTGCCAGGATTCATGAAATGAAAATTAGAAGCCAAGAGCGTTGCAAAAAGCAAATAGGTCTGACCTATTTGTATCTGCAGTATCTCTCTGGACTTTGGGACTATTTTGTGAACAACCTTAGATGAGCCAGTATTCACAGGAATACTGTGACTTTCTCTGCTTGGTCTTCTGGCTTAAGAGTAAAAATTAAGCTGCTTCATCTCAAGATTCAGACAAATGTTTTACCTCCCCTGGTAAGAGTATTATCTTCCCTCACTATATCCGAGTCATAAAGTTATCAGACAAACTGGGCTATGCAACTCATTTTTTCATGTTTTTCTTTTGGAAAAGTCATCTTAGGTCATTTTAGTTATACTACCATTCTGTGTTTTTATACTATGAAACTATAGAATATATATTAGGTCTATACTAAATTTCCTAGCTATTCTAACATGGAGCATATTATTAAAGAAGGCAGGCAACAACAAAAAAAAAAAGTCTGTTTTTTAATACACTAATGTAATCACTATTATATCAAAAGCTTCAGGAAAGCCATGCATTGATGGATGAGATTAAAGTACAAAGAACAAAATATCTGCAATATCTGAAACACAAACTTTTTCTTGCCAAGCAACTGGAGTCCACAAAAAACTCTCAGGTTTGTAAATACATCATCTACATTATAGTGATTTTCTTTTTCTTTAAATTACTGACATGTTATTTATAGAACACACGGGTCAGAAAGGATCTCTTGAATCAGGGAGTCTTTGCTCTTTCAAAAGGTTGTGTCACATAGTCACCTCCATAAATGCTTCAAATAATACCCAACACCTGGTTTCACTGGAGGGACAGAATTTTTGGCATTACGCCCCCCACAAATTTTCAGGAATAAAGAAACAGGAACACCAGTCCTAATTATGGGATTTCTTTTGCAACAAAAACAGAGCATAAGCAAGCAAATACAGAGAAGTTTTTGAAAATTGTTGTTCCTGTCTTTCTAAAAGGAAGGACAGGACCAAACAGACACAAAGATCATTGATTTGTCTGGCACTCCTTTGGACCTCCTGACACTGGAAGCCTTCAGAAATTTGTGCTCCCATCTTTGCAAGTATATTCTATTTTACTTTGTTGTGTTCTTGTCTTGCAAGGTGGAGGAAGAGTACAGGGAAAGTTGCACTTCGGATGATCGTGGGAATATACTTGACTCTGACACCTGAGGTATGCAGGAGAAGACACCCTGATGAAAAAAAAAAAAGAAAAAGAAAAAGAAAACACCATTTGCTTCTCTTGGTTTCACAAAACAGAGAAAAGGATCAGAGAGAAGGCTGCAGCAGAGCAGCTATTTTCATCATTGCCTCAGTCACATTTGCTTCTGTTCTGCTTCAGCAGCAAAGTGATAGCATCTTTTTGAAGAAGCAAGACTAGAATACCAAGACTTCATGGAGTGACATTGTTTTAATTCCTAATGCAGCAGGATTGTGCACTTACCATACAACAGAGTACAGGAAGTTTTACGTGTACATTGCTTTCCAAATGTAAGTGAGCCACAGTATTTACTTCAGTAACTCAGTACTGGATTAGACATTACACTGTTCATGAACTGAGGAATCATTATAGTTTTTCTGGAAAGTCTGGTTAACGGACCTTGCTGGGCATGATTTTGGAAACTGGAAAAAAAAAAGATAGCAATCCAGCTTCATAGGTATCCATCTCTGCCATATATTTCTGTCCACATACATTTCGCTCTTGAAAACATGATGTGATGGTATGAGCTACACCAGTGATTATGTATAGTACATATATAGACTGAATAGACTGGATCTTCTTTGTTTCCTACTGATTGCATTTCTGCTGCTAATTGCAGCCACGCAATTCTTCTACTGCACCTACTAGAGCAATAAAATTCAGATAATGATGAGTCTAGTAACTCAGACAAATAATTTTTTCAATAAAAATATACAAGATATCCCATTGACTGAACTACTGAGTATTAAATTCTAAAAAAAAACCCTCCAATATCCTGGTCAAGTGATAAAGAACACACATTTCTATAAAATATTTTTGAAGAAAAGTAACAGAAAGTGTCACAATATCACAATATATTTGTTGGTTGACATCATTGCAAAGTAAGGCTCTATAATAGCTGAATGGTCTTGAGGATAAAAAAAAAAAAAAAGGCCTGAATGACTGGAAAAAGGGAAAATTGTTGTTCTATAAAAAAGGCAAAAGGAACGATCCAGGAAAACACAGGCCAGTCAGTCTCACTTTGGTCCGTGGGAAAATCATGTTACAGGTCTTCATGGAGACTCTTAATCAGGAGAAGAAGGTGACAGGGAAAGACCAAAACCATGGGAAAATCATTTTTTATCAATCTGATCATCCTTTGCGATGAAACAACTTTCTCACTGGATAAGGAGATAGCTGTGGGCATCACTTACCTTGACTTTTATGGGTGTGACGGTCTCACAGAACAAACTGGTAAGGTAGAGAATGGGCAAATAGACCACAAGATGGGTGGAGAATTAGCTGCACAGCTGAGCTCCGAGAGTGGTGATCAATGACATGCAGTCAAATCAGAAGCTGTCACGACCAGAGTTGTCCAAGGTTGGTATTGAGCGCAATACTACTCAATATATTTATATCATTATAAACAATGGGACAGAGCTGCATGTACCCTCTCCAAGTTTCTGTATGACATCAAATTAGAAGAAGTAAAAAGGCTAGTCTATAGGAAGATGTCACCAGGTTGAAAGACTGGATCAGAAAGAGCTGCATGAGGTTTACCAAAGAGGAATGTGAAGTCCAGCACTGGCCTGGAGGAATCCCAGGCCACAGCACTGTCTGAAACTGCCTGGCTGGAAGGCAACTCTACTGAAAAATTCCTGTGCTGCAGCAAGCTGAGCATGAGAAAGCAGTGTGTCCTGGCAGCAATGAAGGCCAACTGCATTCTGGTCTACATCAGCAGAAGTATAGCCAGTAGACCAAAGCATGTGGCTACCCACTTGGTATTTTTCAGATCACACATGGAGTGGTCTGAAGGAGGAGACCACACATGCATTCAGTGTTTGTCCCCAATTCAAGACAGATAATGAAAAAAACAGAGAGCATCTAACAGAGGAGAGCTTTCAGGATGATTATAGGGTTAGAGAAGTTGACATAAGAAGAAAGGCTGAAGAAATAGTGTTTGCTCAGCCTCAAGAAGAGATGGCTCAGGGGAATCTAATCACAACCTTCCAGTTCCTAAAAGTTAGTTAAAACATGAAGGCAAGAGACAGGACAAAGGACAATGAGCTAAATTGCTTCTGTCAGGACACAAGAAAAACATACTTCATCCTAAGAGCAGTTAAACATTGGAATAATTTGCCCAGAGAAGAATATTCCCCCTCTGGAGCTGGCTCAACAGGGCCCTGGATAACCTAATCAAAAGTCTGCGACATCCAGAGGCCCCTGCCAGATTAGACATTTATATAAAGCAAGGTAGGTAGATTATGTAAATCAGAAGGAAAGATGCTCATCATAAAGTGATGCGCTGACCCTGGAGTGGGCCATGTGTGGGACCGATGTCCAGCTCTGACAAAATAGGTTAGGGTGAGTCATTATATGGTTCTGCCATAGAGTCAAGTGAGTCACAATGAAATGGTAAAAGCAAAAATGTTGTCCTCAACCTCTTTGCCATTTGTAGTACTATACTATTCTTTTTCAAAGCTTGTCTTGTAGACTGTAGTAATCATTCTGCTTTATTTTGAGGGACTTAGAAACTTCCATTATATGTAAAACGGTAGGGACTCCTACAAATACAGTTGGAGGTTTACCTATGTTTTCTCAGTTTTTCCCAGGAAAACAATACAATTGCATCAGATTTTCATTGCCTCTGTCACAAATTAGAAGACTGACTCATCTCTATTATTATAAAGCTCGAGCTAGAAGTCTAAAGAAACTGAAAAGGCCGTAAGTCGTATATCCACAAAGTGCACAGCTAGCCAATAAGTTGTTATTGACTTTGCCCCAAAATAGATACAGATCTATAAGTCTTATCCACAGACCTATTTCCTCATTGTGATTTTGGAAATTCAGAGTGAACCTTTTTCTGCACCACACAACGAAAAAAGAGTCTTCCTGTTGATTATGCTTTCCCAAACCAACTCTTTCTTAAAGATTTTTCTACAGACAAATGTTAATTTAGAACACTAGTAGAAGCCATCTTTTTGTATTACTACATTTATAAATATCTCTCGGTAACAATCTTCATTATATATCCATCCTGAAAAAAAGGTTAGTGATAACATGGCAATATAAAAAAGAGAAGTTGACTAATTTAGCTTTACTTCAAGCAGCTCTGCTATCAGTGGATTCACTCCAAATAAAAGCATGCTAGATCCTTTGAATTCATATACCATACAAAAGCAGTCAGTAAAATCCAAAGGATCATAGTAAAGGCATAAAACTGCTTATACAGAGATGTATTATCAGTCTTCATACCCAGGAATTTTACTGTAAACCGCATAGCATCTATCCAGCTATTCACATTGTCAAATAAAAAAAATTAAAAAGGAATAAAATTGTGTTAAATATTTGTTGTTAAGGAATTTGCATTGTTTAATCATCAGCATAACATGCCTTTTACTGTAAATTGACAAATATACTATTAGTTCTCACCTATGTATGAAACAAGACTTTGAGGGCAGTTTTTGGAAATCTGCAACAACTTGTGCTCAAAAAAAAAAAAAAAAACTCTCACCCAATATTTATAGATTTCATGAGAACAAGGGAAGAAAGCAAGTTGTATCCAATTTAGTTGATGTAAACAAACCAGTCAGTACTGCTATGCACCACCTCATGTAGGTGACATTAGTTATCTTCAAATGAACTTCATTAAAAAATTGGAATTTCATTTCCAATTTTCTCATCACTTTCTCTTAATGGCACAACTTTGATAAAAAAAAAAAGAATAAGCAGAGCAAAATGACACAAGTACTAATTTTTGACAGTAAAAAAGAAGCAGTGTGTAGAATTTATGTGAAAAAATTATAAGCAGTTTCAGTAAGCTATAATATATAGTATGATCAAAATAATCTGAGCTATTTTTATTATCCTTGTTTGTCTAGTGTACTTTACTTGAATTTCTTAATTGTTGTATTTTGTTTCAAATTACGCATTTGTAAATTATTGCAAAGTATGCAATTATGCAACAGTCAATATACGTCTGATCTAATAAGAGTAGTTTCCGTATTTTTCTAGGCAGTCCTTCAAAAAGTACGACATAAGTCAACATAACTGGATTGTGTGCCTGCAGCCTTACATCAACCTCCTAAATAAAGGCAGCTGTTATATTTTGAAAGAGAAGAAAATTATTCTAAAACCAAGTAACACCCTCTCCATAAGAGTGCCATATTCATTCTCAGCTGTTTTCTGTGTTTCCACTGTCAGAAATTCAACAGCCTGTTATGCGCTTTTTGTCAAATATTATTCTAAAAAATATTAAATTATTTACTTCTGAGATATACAGTTAAGATTTATTTTCTTTAAAATATTCTTGTAATGATAGATTTTGTTCATCAGAAAGAGAAGGGAAATCTTCCTAACCACAGAGATAAACATCTGCAAGTCCTCACATAATTTAGCTGTAACAGTAAATGTTGTTATTGACATACTTACTGGACATAAATTATTGAAAAAAGACATACTTCTATAATTTTATGTCAGTTTGTGAATCTCCAAATATTTTCAAAAGTAATAAATACGGCAATCAAAAATGAGACAAACAAAAATGAGACACATCTATTACCTGTGAACTAACCTGTATGTTCTCTGTGAGCTACTGCTCAGTTTCTAAAAATAAAAAATAAAAATAAAATAAAAAAGAACAGAATTCAAGGATTCAAATTCACTCAGATCTTCTTATTTTGGGAAAAAAAAAAAACACTTTTTTCAACAAACCTGTAGAAAGGTACATCTTCCAGCAACTTGTGCATTTTTCTTGATAGATGGACCGCAATGACTTTTCTGCATGACATTATATAAGGCCAAGTACTCCTTCGCACATTCACACAACGAGCCACACACTGACCACCAAATACAGCACACAATTTTCCAGCAAGATTAAACAGGAAAAACAGGAAAATGCAAAAACAGGAAAAAATGTTCTTTGACAGCATCTTTGTGGGAGTAGAGGAAATAAGGGTAGGTAAATCACAGAATGGTTGAGGTTGGAAGGGACCTCTAGAGATCATCTAGTCCAACCCCCCTGCTCCAGCAGGGTCACCTAGAGCACATGGCACAGGGTGACATCCAGGTGGATTTTGAAGATCTCCAGAGAAAGAGTCTCCACAACCTCTCTGGGCAGCCTGTTCCAGGCCTCTGTCACCCTCATAGGAAAGAAGTTCTTCCTCACATGGAGATTAAACTTCCCATGTTTCAACTTGCACCCCTTACCCATTGTCCTGTCACTAGCCACCCCGGAGAAGAGTTTATCCCCATTTTCTCTACATTCACCCCTAAGATGCATATAAATATTGATCAGACCTCCTCTCAATCTTCTGTCCTATAGACTAAACAGACCCAGCTCACTTACTTAGTCATTCCTCAAAAGATAGATGCTCCAGTCCCTTAATCATCTTTGTCACTCTATGCTGGACACTCTGTAGAAGTTTCACATCCCTCTTGTGCTGGGGAGCCCAGAACTGCACCCAATACTCCAGGTGCGGCCTCACCAGAGCTGAGTAGAGGGGCAGGAGCACCTCCCACCCGCTGTTGGCAACGCTCCTCCTGATGCAGGCCAGGATCCCATTGGCCTGCTTGGCCACGAGGGCACATTGCTGCCTCATGGTTACCTTGTTGTCCTCTCCACAGAGCTGCTTTCCAGGAAGTCTGTCCAAATCTGTCCTGGTGCCTGGGGTTATTCCTCCCTACATGCAGGACCCTGCACTTGTCCTTGTTGAACCTCATGAGGTTCCTCTCTGCCCAACTCTCCATCCTGTCCAGGTCCCTGTGAAAGGCAGCACAGCCCTCACGAGTGTCAGCCACTCCTCCCAGTTTGGTATCATCCACAGGCTTGCTGAGGGCACACTGTGTGCCCTCATCCAAGTCACTGATGAAGTTGAAGAGCACTGGACGCTGCAGGACACCAGCAGCCACAAGCCTCCGACTCCATTTATTGCAACCCTCTGAGCTCTGCCATCCAGCCAGTCCTCAATCCACCTCACTATCCATTCATCCAACCTACATTTCCTGAGCTTCTCAATTATGATGTTAGGAGAGACGGTGTTGAAAGTCTTGCTGAAGTCAAGGTAGACAACATCCACAGCTCTCCCATTGTCCAGCCAGCCAGTCATCCCATCACAGAAGGCTATCAATCAGGTTCATCAGACACGACTTTCCCCTGGTGAATCCATACTGGCTACTCCTAATTACCTTCTTTTCATTCACATGCACACAGATGGCCTCTAGGATGAACTTCTCCATCATCTTTTCCAGGGATGGAGGTAAGGCTGACCAGCCTGTAGTTTCCCAGGTCCTCCCTCTTGCCCTTTTTGAAGACTGGAGTGACATGGGTTTCTTCCGGTCCTCCGGCACCTCCCCTGCCCTCCATGATCTCTCAAAGATGATGGAGAGCAGCTGAGCAATGACCCCTGCCAGTTCCCTCAGCACTCTTGGGTGCATCCCATCCAGGCCCATAGATTGATGGGTGTCCAGTTTGCCTAAATAATATCCAACCAATATCCTCCTCGACCAGCAGAAAGTCCTCCTCTCCCCTGCTTCTCTCTCTTGTCTCGAGATTTTGGAGTTCATGGGGACTGGCCTTACCAGTAAAGACAGAGGCAAAGAAGGCATTTAGTAACTCTGCCTTCTCTGCATCCTCTGTCACCAAGGCACCTTCCCCATTCAGTAGAGGACTAACATTTTTCCTAGTCTTCCTCTTGCTGCTAATGTATTTGTAGAAGACCTTCCTGTTGTCCCTGACATCTCTTGCTAACTCTAATTCCAAACAGGCTTTGGCCTTCCTCACTGCATTCCTGCATTCTCTGACAATGTTCCTATATTCTTCCCATGGGGCCTGACCCTTGTTCCACATTATGTGTGCTCTCTTTTTCTCTTTAAGTTTTCCCAAAAGCTCCTTGCCCATCGATGCAGGTCTCCTGCCCACTTTGGTCCACTTCTTTCCAGTAGGAATGCACCGATTCTGAGGTTGGAGAAAGTGGTGCTTAGCCAGCTCTCCTGGACCTCCTTTCCTTCTGGGATTCTGGCCCAGGGGATTCTTCCAAGGAGCTCCATAAGGATGAAGTCCAGGATTGGAATTCTACTTCTTGCCCAGATTCCTCCTCACAGGATAGTGAATTCCAACATCTTGTGGTCGCTGCAGCCAGGACTGCCCCCAACCTTCACATTTCCCACTAGACCATCTCTGTTTGTTAGTATCAGTTCTAGCAGCGCCCCTTCCCTTGTTGGCTCATCAGCCACCTGCATCAAGAAGTTATCTGCAATGTTCTGCAGGAACCTCCTGGACTACTTCTTCCTACCTGTGTGATTATACCAACAGACATCAGATATCTAGCTATCTGATTTATTATGTTTAAATTTTACATTATAGACAGTCTATTTAAAGAACTGCACATCCGGTTTTGCCAAAACATCCATAAAAAGGGGCTGGGTGGGGGCAGAGGGGAGTGGAGATCTTCACACAGTTGTGAATGTTCTACAGGTTGACAGATTCATGTTAATACTCAAAGTGGTAAGCAGAACCAAATCTATCCAATCTGAATTTTCCATTTAGTTTTTAGAAATGCAGTGAAATATACTGATTACATGGCTTTATGAAGTCTTTCATCCATTTTAATAAGGCTTGGTGTATTCAATACTTTCAGTTCATTTCCAGAAAAAAGAAAAAAAACTTATGATTTCTTTTAAAAGTTTCTATTTATGATGGATATTGTGGGGGAGAGGGGGAGGGAAGAAAAAATTCCCCAAAATATTGCAAGGTTGGGTGTAAAAACATAAGAAAATTTAACATTTTACCCTTTTTAAAAGAATCTCCATCATATGCAAAAAAAAATGCTTCCTTGGGGCTTGTCAATATTTTGAAGCACTTGGGACAGACACCTCCACAGCAAGAACTTTTCATGACAAAACCATTATAACTTTTAGTAAAAACTCTCCAATATCCCAAAACAAACTGCATTTTTCCACTGTAAGTGCTAAAGAGGTAAAATATAATTGAAAATTATACTACGTATGCATTATATATTAGAGGAAATTTACAAATACAGAAGTACTGGATTTTAGCACCTGCTAAGTTAGCGTAACAACCGCTTAAACTCTATGAAGACATGTAGTATTACCTCTCTGTGAAGGTACATTTCTTAAACAAACCTGATGCAGAAACATATGCTTAAGTAAGTAATCCAGTCTTAAATTTCTCTTTGCATTGAACTGTTCAGCAAAATCTGGAAGGTTTCTTTTCCAGCTTCATTAGTCAACTTTCTACAAAATGACTTGTAAGCTAGTTTCAAAGTATCTTTTCTCTCTTTCTGGACCACAGCTTCTCAACTAACCTCCTAGCTAACTATCTGAAATTAACTTTTTGCATTCTAAATTCTTATTTAAAGTAAACTAAAAGTAATCT
The DNA here is from genome assembly GCF_059628265.1 of Tinamus guttatus. NCBI lineage: Eukaryota > Metazoa > Chordata > Aves > Tinamiformes > Tinamidae > Tinamus > Tinamus guttatus. The sequence continues at coordinate 254,998 of NW_028289052.1, forward strand.
TTAATGATTTTTAAGGTAAGTAGCCTTTCCTAGTAAGGTAAAGTACCTAGGTAAGTAGCTGTTTTAGATAAAGGTCTTAAACCTAGGTTATCAACCTAAAGTTCTTGACTTAGGTTATATGCTATAAGCCAATTTAAGGTTATATTACCATTCTTTTTGATACCATGGGTTTGTTTGCAACCACAAGGACTTATATCACAACTCTACATTTTTGATTAATGCTAACAAGTGTTGCTTAAAATATAGATTACTGAATGACCTCTGATTAATACATTCTATCAGGTAGTCCTTTGGTAGAATCTAATCATATTAACAGACTTCATGGTGATTTCTCTAGGTACCTCTCCTTATGGAATTGTTATATTCCATACACTGAGCTGACAGGATGTCCTTAAGGGCTTGCCAAATTCATCTCAGTATTCATTATTTATCCACCAAATATTCTTATAATTTATATGTAAGCATTTTTAACCACTATGTATAGTGAAAATATATATGCAGCGTTTGGTACTTTGAACTTTACCTAAATTCATGTTATTCAGGAACTGCAAAACTTTCAGAGCCAACATGACCGCTGCTGTAGCACTGTCACAACACTTTTCCCAGTAACTCTAAAATGAAGTTACTTTTAACTGAATTGTAATATGCCTGCCAGAAAGATATCTAAAGAGAGAGTGAAAAAAATAATATATATCTTGGTAAAATAGGTATTTACTGCACTTTATTTCCAATTTAATGTTTCTATGAGCAACTACCAAATACTGGATTTTGTTTCTCTACAGTATTAAACCTGTTCCCCTAAATGCAGAATGATGCCATTTCTGCCTTAAAAAAAAAAAAAAAAAAAAAAAAGTAGTCCTCTATAAAGAAGAGGTGCCATTACAGCTCTCTGAAAGGCTCTCCTGGACTAAAGTACTCAAAGTGACAAACAATTCAAATCGTTAGGAAAGTGAAAACAAAGTCAAAACCAAGTAAATCCAACAGACAGTTTGAAATTCTGAAACAAGCAAGGTATGAACAATTTAGGAGTTAGTTTAAATGAGTAAAAATTTTTAGCTGAAATTTAGAAAAAAAAAATCCCCATGATGACTGTCACTGCCACAGTCTTAAATTTCAATCCTCTTCTGCACATCTGAAGAAACACTTCTAGGTTTGTTGCTGGTGTCCTTGCACCTGACTACTCTCTTGCCAGTCTCAGAGGGAGATTTGCCCTGAAAGCCATGAGTCAGCCTGGTCCCTGCTCCCTGCTCAGCTATTTTATCACCAGAGAATCTGAGGGCAGATTCGCTACCTGAAGCTGTTCCCACTAGCAGTACTAGACAATTTATTGGAAGAAATGCTAATTAAAGTTTCTAAAGTGCACTGTCTTTGCCTGAAGGTGTTGCATTAATATTTATATCAACACTGCATCTGCTTTACCTTCAAATTTAAAGAGATAGGACTATTAAAATGTACATATTTCTCTCTTTAGTAGCATTCCGAATGGATTCTGATGAGGATTAATGTGTGTTAAAAATCAACCTGATGCTTGCTTCACAGCTATATAAAAAGCCAAGTCAGCTCTCCCTAAACATCCTTAAAAAAGTGAAAAAGACAGTTCTTACAACCATTTATTTTAGTTCTGTAACTAAACAACAAAATCTAACATTTGTTTGATAGTTAAAAACAAGTAAAAGAGTCCAAAGAAATTGAAATTTTAAATTAGCCTGATAAGAAGATATGATCTTTCCTTCACCATATTTCTTCAGAAGTTTTTCATTAAATCTCAAAGGAGGGATTACTCTAGGCCGCAGCGATATCAAGTCGGCTGTCAAGCTGTCATTGGAAGAAACACATTCTTGAGAATTATATATTCCTTAACCCCAGTATTGAGAATAAATTAAGAGGAATGCACAGCACCCTAACTAACTGCAGCTCTGGCATAATCCCATGGATCCCAGAGGTGCCAGACCTGCCATTCAGTAGCCCCAAATTCAGAGAGAGATGGAGGCGGCTCCAAGCTGTCAGCTTTGCTCCCCATCAGCAGACACCCAGCTACCATCTGGCCTTTGGGACACTTCCACCTGGGCTTCCCCGAGCACGTTGCAGCCGAAGCTTGACCAAACTATAGGAAATTGCTTTTTCTGCTTGTGCTACTTCCTGCTGTCTCGGCCTCTCAGCTACTTCTCAACTGATATGTGACAAACTATTAAAGTTGCTGTGGAAACTGCCATCAAAGCCACCACTGAATTCTGTGATTTATATTAGGTTTTGCCTAAGTGCACCCCGTAAGTACAGAAGGAACTTTAATCTGCACTTCAGTCCTCAGAGAAAGTATGAAAGTGGAACATTTTTTTTATTTTGAGGATATTAAACAGTTTAAATGCCCCCACCAGCAAAGTATGTACTTGACACTTCTGTGCTCGGAAAGTCCACAATGAAAGACGAATTTGTTATTAGCACATCTGCACTACACATAATTTATTGTTTTACCTTTTCAGAAGTTACTCCAATGGAGTTCACACACAGCATGAAGAGAGGGACAAAGGGGTCTTTCTGCTTTGTTGGCTGTAATCAAACAAGCAAACCATTCTCCCCATCCAAAACTCAATATGAACCAAAAAAAAAAAAAAATCCCACCACTGAATAAGGCAAATGGCTTATTAATTTCCTCACAAAATGTAGAGAATTTAATTTTTGAAGAATAGAACATAGCATACACAATATCTTGTAAATGTCTATTTAATGTAAAGTGTAAATGTCACTTTTCTCTGAGTGAACTGAAAAAAAAAACTGTAAAAGAAGGAACTAGGAAAAAAGTTAAATCAACTCATTTCTTTGCAGAAAAACAATTTTCATTCACAGCAATAGCTACTGTACTGTTCTTCTGGTGGGAAAAAAATTCACTGGGAATTAACTTCAGAAAAGCAATTAGATCATGCTGGCTAGCTAAATGAATCAACCTGTCTAAACTATTTTTTTTGCTTGAAATATATCTGAATTCCAGCATCTTGAAACTATTGGGAAAGCACACACACACAAAAAGTAAAATTAATCCTCAGGGGACTGTAGTGGTCGTTGTTAATAATACTCATCTGAACTTAAAGCCTCAGGTGTTGAATCGCTGTCAAATAAAAAAGAGAGACAGGCAGCAGTGAGAGGACAAAACAAGGGGTGCATTTTCAGCTCCAACAGGTACAACTTGTAAATGGGAAATAGACCGTTAGAAAAATAAATTATTTCCTGCCCTCCTCTAATTTTTCACAGTCTGTGTGGCTCAGCCTTCGCCATTGACACAATTGACATAGTCTTTGCATCTGCATTCATTTATCACGACCAATCCTGGTCTCCCTAATAGCTTAATGCCAGAAGCACTTCATAAAATGTAAAACATCCATCCTTTACAACCCTACTTCAAATTAAAAGGAGAGAAGAAAAGTTGTTGGAGTAATGGCTTGCCTAACAATAACAAAACAAAAAAAAAAAAAAAAAAAAACAAAAAAAAAGGTGGTTATGTAGAGAACAAACCTTTATGAAAGCTCTTTCTTGTTTCTAAACTTCTGTTTAAAATAACACCATGCCTAGCTCCAAAGCAATCCTCCAAAGGATATTTGCAAGAAAGGTAATTTCTCCCCAGTGCATCATAATTCCTTCGGTAACATTACATTTAACAATAAATCTCAGGACTGCCGCAGCATGATCATGCTCTGGAATGTTTCTGTGTCGTCATTGAACTTAATGAAATCTTAACATATACCATGCATAAAATAAACAACGTTTCATACTTGGCGTGCTGTTAGCACAGATGGCCCAGTGCACAACCGTTTTTACCAGTTTTGTTTGCTGTGGGACAAAGACACTGCAGGTGTAGTAAAAGCCCCAGCCAATTTGCAAGCAAGATATGCTCAGCAGCTACCTAAGATGACAAGGCACACATAGGTAGTTAGCTTGACTGAATTATTGGGATGATGACAGAAAGTTGGAGATTATCAGTGTATATATCAATACACTTGTTCTGTAATATGATGTGGATAGGAAACCACTTATTAAACCAGAGAGGAAATGTGATTCTCAAAATCACTTGTCATATCCTTTAACATAGTTATCAGCTGAGCCTAAAATTTATCACAAGCTTTCTCTTTGCTGTACGGGCTACAATAAGTGCCCACAGTTATCTACATGATGAGGAAAATTAAATTTAGACCCTGTACTTGGTGCAAACTGCACATTCCTTTGAGCAAAGTCACTTCCTTATTTATTTGTACGATGCCTAGGAAAATAAGTTCTGAATATTGCCGAGGCCTCTGGGGATTACTGCAGCATAAACAAAGTAATAAGGATATCAAGCAAATAAGTCTTGGAGTGAGGTGAGTGAGCAAGGCCTTCATACTGCAAGTACTGAACAATCCTGCCCAAACAGAAGGATAGAAGAAAATAGCTCATCAATTTTAAGTATGTCTTTTGCTTATTTTGCAAGTATGCAGTAAGCTTTAAGTGTCTGCATTTAGTTTCTGATGCCTCGGAGGAAAGCAAATTGCTCTTTACACCTTCCATGATAGACTTGGCACAATCTGACAGTTCGGCTGTGTGTTCAGTGGGTGTAAAAGGCAGAATTGAGGTTCTGTCCAGTTCTTTCCCACTTTCAGCAGGAAGACAGGCAGGGGCCAAGCCACAAGTCCTCCACAAAAAAAAAAGAAATTTTGTGGAAAATTTTGGTCTAGAAACTGTGCAGACTGGTTAGGACAAAAAAAGACAGCTTGAACCCCTTTATTCCAGTGCATGTCTGAGCAAAATAAGGCATTTTCTTGCATGAAGGCTTTAGGATCACTTAGAGAGAGAGATTAAAGGAATGGTAATGTTTGATCAGATGGCAGGTATACTGCAGAAAAATCAGATGTGCTGTTTTCAATGAACTTTCAACATTTGGACTGGAATCTAAAGCAACAACACTTTTATAGCAAATGTGCAAACACCACTACCATAAGCCTTCTATTTTCCATTTCATGCATATCAGTGAACCCCGCAGACAGAGTTATACCTGTAATGAAATCTGAACTATTAAAAAGCAACAAGTATTATGATTTCTGATATGGCCCCAAGAAGCTCTGCAGCAACCACATTTTCACATATTCTTTCCCCACGCAGTTACAGCTTTCCTAAAAATAGTATAAAGAATGCAATGTGTCATTATTATAAACCCTGAAGGTGGGAAGTCTTAGCCATAACAATGGCAGAATATAGTCAGTAAAACTAACCTAGAATATGATCAACACAAAGTTATCAAGCTGCATGTCATAAAAAGTCACATGGGCTAGAGAGGAATTGTGAGCTGAGACTTCCTACAGTGTATGTGTAATTTTTAACCATAAAGGGTGAACATACCACACTGTTCTCCTTATTTTAGAGTGTTAAAATACCAAAGTGCTAAGAAGAAAAAAAGTCAAAACTTCATTTCTCATCAGCTGAACAATCATCTTTCCCCAAACAAAAGAATACATAATATTTGAAAATCTGGATCAATGATATACTTTAAGATACTAAGTACATCAGGCAGGATAAAGCCGCCTTTTTACCATATCTCTGGATGTAATTAAGGATGTCATGGTCTGAATGAGCGTGTCTTGATCAAAGCTTAGCAAAACAAAGCCAGCTTTTTAAGCAGGAAAAGATAGACATATTATGAAATACAATAAGACATGGGCTAAAAGATATTCCATGAGATGAAAATAGATTTTTATGAAGGCTAATTTTAACCTATTTCTGCAATGAACTAGGTCACCCACTGCAAACATGCAGAAGCTGAAAATTTTATAATTTTTATAGTTGACATGCAAAAATGTAACTTGAAAAAAAGCACAAAGATCTGTCCAGTGTTTGGAAAAGAGAGAATGTCTATGAAACGCAGATTTTAACAGGCAAGAGAAGGAATCAGAACTTTTACATTGCCTTTACCTCACTGCCTCAGTTAGACTAAAACTCAGTGGAAGTAATAGAAAAACAAGAGTTGGCTTCAGATCAAGTTCTTACACATCCACTCTCCTTCCTAAAATTTTGGTTTGTTCAATTTGTTTTTGGTTTTGTTGGAATTGTTTTTATACCTTTTTTTCAATATTCAGCATGGGTATAAGTCAATGTTGTTATCTCTGCTGCACAGCAACACTACTAGGTATCTTATATATCTTTTATATGTGAAAACTATAGAAGAAAAGCAACAGAAAACATTTTGGTTTAGTCTTAAATCAAAACTTTGGCATCCTGACAATAATGTCTTTATATGTTGTCAGCTTCACCACACAGGAGCATTTCTAAATAGACATTCATGTATTCTGAACAGCAATATAAAATTTTAAATATGCTATCAGTGAATATATGTTTTGCCAATTATCTTCTGAGAATGCTTGCATGCTTTCACTGCATTTAAAGGATTTCACTGAATGTTTAATTGCTTATTAAATCCTAACAGGTATAAAGGTTTCTTCTCATCAAAACATTCCAATTTTGTCACGATACAACTAAACACACACCTAAAGAGCATTACAACTGTTGCAACTGCACTTGTTCCTTCAAAATACATTGTTCAAGACATTTTATCATTTCTTAACACCGTCTGCTTCTCAAGCAGACTTGATGTCTGAATTTGAGCACAGACTTCCAGAGCATCAAAGCTATAAAACTGCAGCCCTCTGGGATCTGGATGGCAGGAAAACACAAACAGCCAAAGCCACAAGGCCTGAGTGGCTTGCAGCAGGTCAATGGCCTGGGGGTGCTAGCCAAGTCCACCCTCATATCTGGGTCAGGTCTTCAAACCAAGTGCTGGGTTTCATGCCAGCAGCAGCAATGGAATTATTAGGTTTTCTTATGCATTATTAACTGCCACTCACTTGTGCTGCTTTGTCTTAGATATAAAAGATTAATACTTATGAACACCACTAAAAACCTTTCCAAATTTAATCTTCTCAATTAAGCCCAGTTTTAGTTGGGCAGCTCAGCAGAGTGCTGCCTGCTATGTTATCTTTTGCAGGGGGGCAGCTGGTTCAGATGGCTCTCCAAGGGCACTGTTAGGCCTGCACTGGGTCCAGATTTTTCAGGAGCCAGCTGGTAGGTCTCCACACATTCCCTGCAAAGTACAGGGACCAGGCAGCAGGTCCTGTGCAGGGGCAGGCATACTGCAGCCAACATCAGCAGGCCCCAAGTGCTTTAAATACTTAACCAGCCTCAAGCACCAACTGCTGCGGATGCCAGAGGGGTCGTTTACTCCAGTGCCTCTCCTCAAGGAAGCTTGATACAGCTCACGATTAAACAAATGGGGAGATGGCTGGCTCTCTACCTGGGAGTACTATCGAAATGAAAATATTTAACTGGTTCAGACCAGATCTGAAGATTCAGTATAGGAGGCATCCCATCTATATGGGTTCCTTCACAATGAAACAGGACTAAGATTTGACATATGCTCTTTTATTTGTGCATGATTTATCTATAGAAACAGACTATTGTGTTGGCGGCACAGCACCCATCAACAGCATTGAAAAAGCCCAAAGTAGCATATCAGCCTCCAGGCATAGCCGGGCAAGCCATGGATTTGTGTGAAAGATTCAAGGCTGTCAGAATAGGCAAAAGAAATTCTATCTTTGGACCCATTAGTAAGCTGACATTATCCACAGTGTTTGTTTTTTAACTAAAAAATAAGCTTAGGTGATCATCTAACAGATGAGCACAGTACAGTTTTGAGAAATAGCACAAGTAAATTACAATGATGCAAATATTCTAGTTTCTGTCTTGTTGACTGGTCATGGTAGACCATTTTATCCAGTTACTAAAACAGTTGCCACTTAAGCACATCTCCTCATTGAGCTCTCTGGACATGACACATAACCTGATTTTCTGCCCTGTGAAAAGGATGCAATGGGACAACGGGTGCATTCAGGGGTTTCAAATGTCAGGATGACAAAGATCATTTGCTCGTCCCACAGGCTAGGGCCAGCCTTACTGCTGCAGAGATTTCCTGAGCACTAGCACCTGCTCTTCAGCATGGCTGCTTAGAAATGAAAAACAAGGAGCATTTGATGAGATTTGATGTTCTCTTACACTCTTTTGATATCTTCCTTTTGTGCTTATTAACTAGGGGACTTAATGCTTTCAGTGCAATATTGTGCTTGGTAAGGCGGATTGGTTTGTTTTTTGGCTATTTGGCATTCCCAACTGGATACCAAGCTTAGTTATTTTTACTGCTTGCACCAGGAGAAGTTTCTCTGGGAACACCATTCCTGTAATTCATATCTACTAGCTACACACCAAATCATGATGAAGTTAGGCATATCTAGATGATTTTTTCCAGTGGTATTGTCATTGGTATCTGTCCTACTTTATTAAGTACATAGTAAAGCTCCACATGGAAAACACTTCATTTTAAAACTGGTGAAACACTAGCACATTCATTGCAGATGGTAAAAGCAATTAAGCTTAGCACGTAAAGAACTTTCTTTTCTAGTATCTTTCCACAGAAGACACCAGTTCTGTCTACTTTACTATGCAACATTTTACAATTTTATAGGACTTGGATATATTGCGTTTTGAGTCTAGGCTCGCAGTAAAGTCTGCCAAAACTAAAAAACAAGTGAATCTGCCAAAGAAAGACTGGCTCCAATGCTGCCAAAAACATAAATAATCTAATTTCTACCACATTTCATGGTCTTTAATGGTATATAGGTTTTTATTTGTCCTCTTTATAAGCAATTAGACAGAGGTAAAATTAGAATAACTTAAATCATTAGACAAGAGTCTCAAAAGCATACATGGATTTAAAAATCATAAGCTGAAATATATACATGAATTTGAAGTTATATCTAATTGCTTCTCTGTAAGGAAACTTTACATCTATGTATATCATAATCTCTTGAATACATACTTGATGGGAAAAGTTAAAATCACTGCACATCCCTGAGATGAACAGGGAAGGCTACAAACCGAATGGGATAGCAACCACCACTTCAGCTCGTGACCATCGGCACAGCATCCAAACAAAAAATTTCCCTTTCCTCTTCACTAAAAGTCAGTGTTTACACTACATACTTGCATTTATTTCGATCTTCAAATTAAACCTCAGGATATTTCAAGTCCCTTTCCACAAAGGTACCACATTGTAGAAAGAAGTGAGAAGCTCTATGATACCTATAGTTTAGAAAGGGTGATGAAAATCTCCTTTCCAAGAGGATTAAATGCTTGTGTTGTTCTACAGGCAGAAGATCTGCAAATGCCTTTCTTAACATTGAACATATAGAGATCTGTCCATTTAAACATTTGGCTAGATTAATAGATTTCAGTGATAATTGCATAAATTGAATCTCAATTGTTTTTGATTAGTATCTTCAGATTTTCTGACCATCTTGTTTAAATACTCAAACTTTCCAGAAGGGTCTTACCTAAATTGTCCGTTATTTCCCTGTCTCAACAGATGTAATGGAAATATCTAGAGAGAGCGGAAATGGAACATGTGTTCTTCCACAATTTTAGCATTTGAGGAGTGGCCGACAATTTTATGAATTCAAAGATCTCTTGCATCTAGATCCCAAATGCCTAGAATACCATCAGAGTCTATTTCATGAGAGCTTGAGGCTATATTCAAAATGTCTGTAATGGAGAAAGGCCAGTAAAAAAATCTTGTTATGAAAAACGTAGCTTCTAACATATTTGCAGCTTATTAGCTATTACTCACACTGGCCTTTTGTTAGTTGCAGGATGGTGACCAAGGATAATGGGTCAAAGTTTGATTTCAAGGCATTTTAAGGGAATTAAGATTTCTATAATGCCTGTTATATAGAATATTTTGAGGTTATACATTCCATGCAACTGTTCTGATTTACACTTTCCAGAATAAGAAGAATATTTGCCACCACCTCTAACTTATAGCAACACATTTGTTCCACAGTCACGGAATCTCATAACAAATATGTAAAAGGGAGGAGCGATAATCTGTGGCTAATTTGGGGAGCACAATATAGAAGCCCCACATAATTTGCACTAACTGGATGGTTCAACTGGATGGTTCAACTTGGAATAGAACATGTGAAGCCACATATCGAGTATATGAACTGCAGACTTGCTTCAATTTCTTACTGCCAAGCAAAATCTTAAAACATAGAGAAATGTTAATTAGTATGGGAAAACAACTGAGAGAAAATACACTTTCTATTAATAATTAGGCAGAATATGTATGTTATGACAAATGCTTCATATGCAGCCTACTCAACAGTGACACGTTTATTGGGGTATAACTTGTCAGGAGACTGTTTTCATACCATGAATCATATTTGGTGTCAAAAGGCCTCTTCAAAGATGAAGGGTATAAAGATATCTCCTCTTGCTAGTGTCCCTGCTGTGTGTTCACCACTGTAATTAGACACAGACCTTTAGCGAAATGCTATGTATGAGCACAATTAGATTTTTTTCCTTGATTTTCTGCTTGAATATGAGTGGACACAGAGCCAATTATCTTTCAGCACATGGCTCTTGCAAGGAAGTTTTTGATTTTTGACAACAGCTTCTGAAGACAGTGATTTGACTTCGTACAGAGCAGTAGGAAAAAAAGAACGGCTTTTAACTAATGTAAAAGCCTTGGGAGACAACTGGTGTCATTTCTTTCTTTAAGTACAGAAGATTATGACACTAAACTGAAATACCTGGGAAAATCATAATGAAAAGGAGAAACTATGGAGAGGGAGAAAGAAAGATGAGAAAACAGAACTCTCTGTTACAGATTACAGATCTGAGCGTCATCAGAGTATATAGCTGCTAAAGTGATTGCAAATAATCTCTGAGAAGGTTTTCTACAGAGATAGAGCAGTTGGCAAGCAAGGAAAAAGGGCAGTCCAAATCATGAAAAAGATAGATAGTTTGAAAGACAACTTCAAATTAATGTAAACAGTTGCCATGGTAAGTAGTTTTCAGGATACAACACAAAGTCCTCCAAATAGAGGAAATGCCATCAAATCAGATGTCCACCAACTCCAATAACCTGCCTGTGCTAATCTCAGGTATTTTACAGGAGCATATAAGAATCCCAAAAAGGATGCAACGTGTCAACACTGCATGCTAGTGAGCATACTACTAATTTGATCTCTGACTGACATATGATGAAACCATAACATTTTCCTTTAAAAATACTGTATTTTATTTCTGGATTTTCTTATTACATATATCACTTTACATCTCATTAGGTGCAATGCCACTATGCCACTTGACATCTTAAATACACATTCTATAAAATGAAAATCGTGTCTATCAGTATAAAGCCTCCCATATTTTCTTTAAATGGAATCAAATAGCTCCCCCTTTTCCTGACATGTGCCATGAGAACAGAAGTCCTAAGTAAGTCCTTTATTTGTTCCTTTCCATGCTTTCTATAACTTCCTCTCAAGGAAAAAAATACAACATTTCCATTGCCAGTGTAACTGTTTGGATAACATCCTTACCCTTCATTTCTTCTGTCAGGCGTGTGCTGTCTGAAGAACCTAAAAAATGCCAGACATTCTGAGGCAATATTCATATTCCTTCACTATTTTTTCCAGCAACTCCCATCTGGGCAATTTAAAATGAAAGAGGGGAGAGACTCCTTCTCCTATACAGGCTAGTGCATAGACTGCAGGGTAGACTAGGGTAGACAATTACCCCTATAGATGCCGTAACACCAAATGGGAGGAGATCTCATGATACCTTTAAGGTATCACTCAGTGCATTTTTTGAAATCTGTATCAAGGATTTCTAGATAATGTCTTGCACTAATACAAGCAGTAGGTAGTGGTCTGAGATGTGCCATCCAAGGAGGGCTGATAAGTAATCATTTCATGGGACTGTGTGATAACCTACAGAGAGTATAGCTGCCTTTTAATTAAGCACAGCTCCAATTACAAGAGTTACTATGTAAGAAAGTATGTCAGTATAGCAGTGGATTAGAGAGATATGGCATAAAACTTCTACTCATCGCTTTGACAATTGCTGGAAAAGTAAAATTCAAGAATAAACTATTTTTCTTCACATTTATTATATAACCTGACCTATTTATGGTGTTCCAATTTTATTTTATTTTATTTTTTTTTTTTTTACAGAAAGCTAGTAATACAATAATGGAAAAGAGATAAGCTATTCCAAATATGCATAGCTTGATTTAGCAGAGCTTATGCTGCACAATGAGATTATAATTTAACTGTCCTGGTTTACTAACTCCATTCCTTGCATGAAATAAGAATTTGATTATAAACTTCTGGAGATGTTCTGTTTGCAAGTTGCTTGAATTGAACAAAAGAAAAATAAAATTTAGAAGTGTAATCCATTATAGAATTACAAAAAATGCAAAATACTGAAAATATTATGTAATAAAAATACAACTTTCATCATACATTAGTAGCCACCATTTTGAATATCCAATCTAACCATCCTGGGATCCTATCACATATCAGATAACGTACAAAGCCTATCAACAACCACACCAGCAGCAGAAAAATAGAGGAGTCCTAAAAAAATCAGTGAAACTTTTGTTCCCCTTCATGTGATCCTGTGAAATGCTAGGTGACCTTTCTCACACAGGGGGTTGGCACTAGAGTTCTCTAGAGTTCTCTTTCAACCTCAACCATTCTGTGATTCCATGATTCATGCACCTCAATCTATCTAAATCTTTAGGCAAATGACCCCACCTGAGCCCGTAAGCAAAAAAGTGATGAGCTGCAGTACCTCCAGTGATGCAGCTGGCATCGAATCAAACAGAAACCCTAAAGGAACGCCTTTAACAAGCTGCCATGGGGCTACTACAAAACGTAGTGTTCACAGGAGGGCATAAATCTGCACATTATGCCAAGACTGCACAATGTGCTTCTTGAGAGCTCCTTTCACAGCATACCTAAAGCACTGGGAACACAGAAACATGACTGCCATTCATCCCTCTGCAGCCTCTCCTCTTGCAGCTCACTCAAGCGACTCGGTGTTTTATAAGAAAGAACAGGGTAAAGCTGAGTTAGGTGTGCAAGGCTTGCAACAGAGTGATGAAAGTAGGAGGGGATGCCACAAAGCAGCAGAAACCGCCCCAACACAAAGAATCATCAGCCTGTGCTGTGTAGGGGTCAGGCAACAGGAGCTGCCACATCTTGTATATTCATTTTAACCCACAACTTGCCAATGTAAAGCAGCCACCCGTGAGTTACTGGAAGCAGATGAGGTGCTCTCCTACCTTGGTGCTCTGCTCCCTTGCGGGGTTGGGCAAACCAGAAATTGCATTTGGAGTACCAAATTTAAGCAAGCTTTAAAAATGCAATACACATATGAAAAAGGTTTATTTATACATTAAACAGAGATGGTTTCTGCCTGCCAAGACCTAGTAGCTATCACCAGTTGCAGTGCAGTAGCACTAACCTCCTTCCAATTAAAACAGGAAATTTGCCTGCAGATTTCCTTCACTATCACTACTAATGTAATGGGTCATTAACTTGAATAACACGAATGTGTTACCCTGGCTCATTCGGTGTAATTAGTGTACAAGATAATATTTAAGAGCACACTTTGCACAGCAGTAACCAGTGCATAATGGAGCTTTAAAAAGCCCTATGCCCTATACAGGCTACAAACACCCACTACCTAATGGCACTTAGACAGATGACAAGAAGGCACCAGTAATCCAAGTCACCCACAGGACTATGTAACCTTAGATCAAGGTAAGCACCATTGAATGACTGCACCAAAGGGTATTTTGCTGTTTTAATGCCCTAAAAACAATCTTGCAGAGCCACTAAGGACTTTTTGTGTGATAACAGAGAGTGTATCATAATTATTTATATTTCATCAAACTAATTCTAGATTGGCAATGCATAAATCTAGGTCATTATGCAGTATTTCATTTTCTACTTATTATACAGAAAACACTACAGCATACACTTCCTTCTAGTTTTTCTATTAAATATCCCGTCCTTACATGTTTTTGTAGTAGTTCAACACAAAGTTAAATTGACTAATAGGATTTCCTGTACTAAATCACACTATTTATATATCAAGTCCAATGTCTTGCCTCCAGCAACTGCCAGTATTTGGTATTCAGTGATTTAGAAGGAAACTAGGAAACAAATACCATTCCAAAGCAATTGCTTTAGTTTTGTCCACAAGGGAAGTGTTTCCTGCCTCCTGAAGCAGTCATTTTTGTTCCAAGAGCTTGGTAAATCTGTTTGTGCCAAACTTTATTCAAAACAAACATGTAACAACCTTGCTAACACAAACCCAGGGAATGTTTCCAGACAGCATCCAGCACACAGTGTGCCTGCCAGAATCACCTGACCCTAATATGAAGAACCTCTCTGATTCAAATTCATTTCCTCAAAACAAACTTCTTGGATAGGCCCTCCTGTTCCCTCTCTTCCATCCACCTTTCCTCATTCCCAAGCACCAAATTCATGAAAAATTGCTCCTTCCCTGAATCACTGCTTCCAGTCCCTCTGGATGTCTGGGAGAAGGGAAGAACACCCCAGCACCCAAAACAAGTTAAATCAGTAACTACATGAAAAGTATGCTTATCACTGTGAGTGTCTCTTGTTCTTCCAAAGAGCAAGCACAACATAGATACTCTGCCTCTGTCTTCAGGAAATAAAGACTAGAAAATTTTCCCTGCTTTGTCCCCAGAGGTGTAATTGTTCTCCCCTATGAACAGAGGGGTCAGGCATTTTAGAACAGGACATAAGGGAAACGCTCAAGGTCAACAGAAGCTATCAAAAGCAAATGTAACCCATATAATCACTTTCACACACTGATTAGCATTACCTAAATATTACTTTCATGTTACTATTTCTACCATTAATCTGTTCTGGGACTGAGGAGTGAAAACGTTCTACCTCCTACTGAATGCACTTTATGACTAGGCTTTATTTTTCTACCAGTTTAAGTTGCTGCTTCTTTCCTGAAATTCACATCCTACCTGTGGTTTACACAGCACTTTCCTTGATCTTTTTTACTGGGCCAAGGTCTTCTACTCTTCTCCTATGGACACAGTTGAGTCATTCTAACAGCTTCTCTGTGAACAACTTTGAGCAAAAATTCGTCATCTTGAGCTAGCAGAATTGTGCAGGCACAGCTTACCTGGACCTTACACAGCAGCGCTCAGTATTTCCTATTCATACATCTCTCAGTGCACCAAACATCACATGTGCCAGATCATTCACCAGGTAACGCTGGCGGCTCAAAGACACAGTAAAATCCATGTGGTTTCCTTATTATTGCTATTTCCATTTAGTCTTTATAAAAGCAAAATACCTATTAACGTCAAAGTGATTTTTCCCTTTTGTAAAACTAAATAACAACTGCACATCTTTAAGTTAACTTTCACAACTTATTCAGCTTAGATCAATTCACTCCTGTTGTTTTGCAGATGACAATTGTTCCTCTCTCTTATAAGGCACTTCTTGTCTCTTCTCCCTGCAGAGGGGTGCTAAAATACAACTATATATGTCAACATTAATTATTCCAGACCTATAATTGATGGAGCTTTCTAGATTTTGAAAATTTGTTTCTCATGCCTTCATAGATCTAGTGATACACCATCAATTGGCAGAGAGATATGTCGCACAACTCCTTTTCTCCCTTCTCATACACTCATACATGCTAAGCTACAGTTATCTATAAGTTCAGGAGCATTTATCGTGTCTTAATTCTATTGACTTATATCTATATGTTATAAAGAATATGTTATAAAGGGTCTTTAAAAGCAAAGTCCCTCTATAGATTGTACATTCTGCCAACAGCAGTGTCATAATTCTTTGCAAAATGTAAGAAGGAAAAGACACTAGTCTTTCATGACATCAAAGTGGTGGCACAAAATGTATACAAATGGATTTTACATAAAGTAAAAATGTTTTTTTAAAAAAGTACCATTTTAATATGCAAACTAAATGTAAAACAAGCAGAAGATTAAAGGGAGATAAAAGGAAATGTTAAATACTTTAGCTTAAGGAAAAATTCTAAACAATTTAGACATCAGAAAATATTTTTAATACATATAGAGTCTTAGCGTATAAACTCTTCCATAGTCCAATAACTACATTAAAAACTACCATAAGCCATGGAGAGAAGGAAAAAAAAAAGGCTTTTAACCAGATGCTAATATTGCTCCTTAACTCTCTATATGTAGGATATACGTTCAGAACTGCAGCCAGTTTCTTATCCTTCTAAAATCAAAAAACATAATATTATTATTCCTCAGTTCCTCAGTTGAAAAGAGTATTAATCACCAGAAAATCTTTCCTTGCTTAAGTTATAGAAAAGTTTTATTAATTCATCTTGATGGATTTATGAGTTATTCACCATGACATGTAAAGGAAAGCAAAACTTCTGAAGATTAATTTTTATACTACATAGAGATTGAAATATGCTTTCATATTTCAAATACTCTGCAAGAATATAAAAGAAGATACTATTATTTAAACAATACTTGTCTAAGAGTTATTGACATTCATATGTCTACTGAAGAAACAGAAGGATCACATTAGAAGATTCCTAGTGGAAAACCACATCTGATAATTAACCCGTTTATTACACTTTCCATAAAAGCATTTCACAAATAAGATGGCAGACAAATACAAACATAAAAATATCAACCATTAGGAATCTTGATGGCTCCTTCGAAGTCACTTATTTGTGTTCCATCAACATACAAATAGTTGTTAATAGTTGCCTAGTTCAGTTTCTACTTGAATAGAGAAGGCAATTAAGGACTTGGGTGTTTTGTGCCCTTTTGTTTGTTTAGTTTTTTTCTTTTTTTTGTCATTTTTGCTGTCATTTTTCCCCTAGACCCCTATGTAGTATATCACTCTGACACTACAGTCATTTTTGTTGTATTAAATGCCTTTCAAAAGAATATATAAATTAAAATAATTATTAGTGCTAAAAAACAAAACAAAAAAAACCCTTAATTTAGAGTGAAACAGCTTACAGAGTTCAGATTTCCCAAGGTCTTTTCATTATGCTGTTTAATCAAAACTTCAGCAAATACAGTATATGAAAAGGCTTATTTCAATAGACCTCTTATCTCCATATCTTTATCTCAGTATCTTTAGCGATGTCTTAAATGTTTTTAATGTGAGATACAGCATGGGTAAATTACTTACGCTATTATCCCATCGAGAAGCCCTAATTATGGACTGTTTCATGTTATGCAAAGGCAGAAAATGATCCCTGACTTCAACCAGATTAAAATGGAAGTTTAAAGCAAGATAAAACCAATGAAGACAGAGGCTTAATTTCTAAAATTCTCACATCATACTAACAAACAATTGCACAGGATTTTGTAGGCATCATGGAAAAGGAGTTCCACAGAGTTTAAGAGGATGCAGGTCATTCTGCAAAAAAAAAAAAAAATCTAAATGTTTATTAAATGGTAACAAATGCAGAGTCATTGGAAGCAAGTTGGAAGCAAGTCAGTTATCTACTAATGGGTGAGAGAAGATCCAAATATATACAAGAATATCTATCCAAGTATATACAGGTCATATTAGGCCACATGCAACTCACAAAAATCCATCAGTATTTAGCAAACTTGCAAGCTTCCATATTATCTAATTGCTAAATTCAAAAGCCAATAGACTTTATTGTAGATACCCTAGAATGTATAACTCTGACTTCTTCTGGAATCAAAAACACTTTAAATTACCCGTCCAGCCCACAAGACATTTGGAACTCCAAAGGGCTGGAGTATTTCTCAGAGGCAGATGCTATGCTACAGACACTGGTGTCAAAAACTGGTAACAGCAAGCTTTAAAACAAGCAAGAAACCAATAATAGCTCATAAAAAAGCAGAGTTGTGAGAGAACGATGTTTTAGAAACAGTATGGTAAAAAAAAAAAAAAAAGTTATCGTCAAATTATTTGCACCTCATTAGATGTGAGGCTTTTTATTATTATGATCTTCTCTCTTGATCATTTTCTTATAAATGACACTGTTTACAGAATACTTATTTTGACTATACTGATATAAATGGGGATTGAAAACACACTGTGGTCTATATGCAAATCTGAACACTTAAAATAAACAGTCCAAAAACAAGATATAAAGTAGGAATTATTCAATGACTCCAATGAACTGCAAATATACCTGAGAATTTTTTGATCTGCTTATGAACATATTTTAACCAGAAAAGAAATAAATTAACCCACATAATCCACTAGGGAATTTTTTTTTTGCTTTTATATTATTTTTAAGACAGTCTATACTACGGAAGTATCACTTGTTCTGCAAAACATATTAATGCAGACAGTCTTCACACTAATCAAAAGGTGAATCTTCTCATCATTTTTCATTTTTCTTCTGTTGGTTCCTTTCCACTTCTATTATTCTACAAGATTTCCAGAAGATTCTACAAAATAATTGGCCTTTCCACATCTCCCATCTAAAGGATACAACTCTCAAAAATGTATCATCCCTCAGGGTAGATCCCTTTTTTTTCTTGATTATCTTATTGTTTATCCATTATGAAACAAAGAGAAGATCTTTTTAAAAACAAACAAAAAATAATCTCACATGACACTGAAAGTGTCCGGCATGATGGCAGGTCCATTTGCTTATTTTATAGTCAATCATCTTTATTAACAGCATTACTCCTACATTATAACAAGAAATAGGTCTAAAATCAATGTTCTGCACGCAGAAGTTCCACAGTTAATCCTCTGGATTATCTAAACAAAACATAAGGGATCCTCAGACTTCTAGAACTGCAGAGCATAGTCATTGGACACAGGTACTGTTGAAATTTTTCCACATTCTTAGATTGCTGTCACCAGCAAAGAGCATTACTAACAGATGCTGTACGAAGCATGAACAGCTGAGATGATTTAAATCTAACTAAGTTGCCAGATCTTTTAGTAATGTTGAAAACTAAGAAAGGCCAATTTTCTGAGACAGCCTTTCTACTGATCTAATGAATAATTTGCATTAGGAAGGGAGGAAGCGAGATACTTTGAAGTTTCCTTTTTGTGTCTACTTTTTTTCCTGAGATGGAACAGCAGCAAACAGCATATGGTGCTTCGAACTGCTGACCTGGGGATGCTCCCACCAAGCACCTTCCCAGAGACCTGCATTTTCTTCTGTTCAGAAGTTGCAGGTAAATAATCCAGAGGACAACTCCAGCCCAGCTGCAGACCGGCTCAGTAGCAAACTCTCACCCTGGGGAGCCGGCAGCACAACTCGCTAATAGAGGTTTAAAACGGCCAGGCCCCTGTTTTGAAAGCCATGAGAGATCTGGACATCTGGAGTGTAAATCTGCCAGAAGCAGACTAATGCCTTCGCTGGGCAGAAGGCAATTAAAAATAAAGCTTTCCCTGAAGCTGCCAGCATTTTGGAAGTGTTCAATGCCAGGCAAGCAGTACAGAGATCTTCACCTTGACAGCGAGTTTTGACATGGCATTACTGAAATCAGCGGCCGTGGCCATGTCCTCAGTTGCCTACAATCTCAAACACGTCGTAGATAATCATGTATCGACGTCTAGCCCCGTCTCAAACACTGACTTAAACAGAACTCTAGGGCATACCAGGAATCCTGACAGAAAAAAAGGGGGAGAAAGGGAGGTGTTCATACTGGTAACTTAGTAACTACAGGTAGAAACGTGCTGTTCTGGCTATCCCTCCTTAATTATGCTGTCAAAATGGTGAAGAAAGACATGTCAGAAAGGCCAGTGTAAGTGCAACACTGAAAGAAAAAAAAACACTTTGATTGCAGCATATAATATTCTTGGCTAGTTTCCTTAATCTATTTTGTGAACCTTTTAAGCGTCTCTAAACAAACATAAAAGACTGCTGTTCATCCCCTGTCCTTTTTTTACAGACAGTGCATTTGAAAACTCTCTTGCTTTCTGCTCTCTAATGTCTTGCCCTCGTTGGAGTTGCTCTGAGTTTTCACTAGGGAAAATAAGAGAAAAATTAAGTAAGTCCATTATACATATATTTGCATTAGTGGATGAGATTTCAGGTGAGACTCAGGGCTGTACAGCTGTACAGAAAAGAAACTCTGCAGGGCATTCAGCAGCCTCACGGATTTAGCAGGATGATTTTAAATCACCAGTGCCCTCTGCTGCTCTTGGGCTGCTCTTTTGTTTTGTGCCTCAAGCCCTTCTTAAATACAACTTCCTCTTAAGGTGACTTATGGCTGCTGCCGGTGCACAGCCGCCTTCTTCCCCATGTTACACAACACCCTTCCCTACCTGCCACCAGTGCTCCGCTTAGCTGGACGATGGAAGGGGCACGGAGAAACAGATTTATTGCTAGAGCTGTGCCAAGACTGCTGTTGCTGGCCAAAAGTAAAAGCTTGCAAGGTTCTCAGGGAATTTTACTGTCTGCCTCTAAGGACCACAGATGGAAAGGGAAGGTAGCTGCTGCTTCAGCTTGAGAGCCTCTGAGCTGATGGAATGATCCTGTATAGCAAACAGGCTAAATCTAATAAAATGAGAAATGAAGGAGAGAGAAACCTGAATAGTTACAACTTCATCAGCCACATAGCTCAATATATACCAAGGATGACAGGGGAAATCAGCCAGCATCTGATCAGTCTTCTTCATAACATAAGGTATGTGGCTTATACAACCTCTAAAGAGAGAGTGGTTTTTTTTTTCCTTACTTGTGTAATTCATTTATTAGCCTAAATTTGCAGCTGTCAACATAGATTTACAGCACTGTTATCTAGACTAGCACACACTCTTCAGGTTTCAAGGACATGCAGCTGAAAACCTGAGACAAGTGTAACACTGAAATTTTCACAGAGAATCGCTAATTACATTCCATTTCTTTTATGTCACCATAAAAATAACTGAAATTCTACTAAGGAGATTATCTGGTTAATAGTTCCGAATTTTTTTCTCCTTCCCTGACTTAGTCATGCTCTTATCCTAGCAACTTCCAATACGATGCAAAAACCCTCAGTCCTCTGAATCAGGGGGAGGAGCAGAGGGCAGCTAAAGGCCAAAGGGGCATCTTTTTGTGATTGCAGGTTAGATTTGTATATATGTTGGTGATATTCCTACACATCCACTTTTCTAACCAGTTTGCCCCCTGTGACATACAGATCTAATCCAAAGGACACATTTTGTTAAATATGTTATTTATTTACTTTATATGACCTTTAAACAAAGCAATGCAAGAAGCCAAAAAAGGTTGATATTCTGTTCTGCTAAATATTGGGCCAACTCATAAAATAACATGGTTCCTACCCCACAGTGCTTATAAGCTGATTAAGACTTAATTGAGCAAGCCAGATAATGGGAGAGGGAAAAGGAGAAAGCCCGTGCTAATTAGAACTCTGAGGCACCAGCAGATTTTTATATAAAATGCCGAAGTAAATATTTGATATGCAAAAAAAAAAAAAAAGGAAAAAAAAAGGAAAAAAAAAGGAAAAAAAAAGGAGCCATTCAGGCCACTTTCATTCATTATTTTCTAGGGCACTTTTCTCTCTCATTCACAGACAAAAAACAAAGTAGTAACCCAAGGATGACACCTAGGCCTAGGATGCAGCTGAGCAGCAGACCTCTGAGCTCAGATAGACGAGACATCTTTGGTTGCTAGTTGAACATGTTGCCCTTTCCTGCACTTGTGCCCTTTCCCACCACTTCCTGACAGGTCAGAGGCTCTGAGACCTGACCAGCCAGCATGACGGCGGAATTTGTCAGCCTCTGGTACAGGGAACAGGGCACTGGCCTGCACCATAAAGCACAATATACATCCTCAGCCAGGAAAGGAGCCAGCCAGCTCCAAGGTTTGACAGCCAGACATGGGCAATACATAGGGCCTTGCATGAAGCATCCTAGCAAAACACAAGAGCATCTCTGACCCTCTGTGTGAGACCTGGAAGACTCCCAACCCATTTGCACTTGGGGAAAAAAAAAATCTTTCAGTAGAAATCCTGGTCATATAAGCCAGAACCAGATCTGTATGGCTATCTGCACTCTACGGGAGGGGGCAATTGCTGCTTGCAGGCTTAAAAGATCAGTATCATTCCTTTTCCTCTTGCTCTTAATGCTGGAGCAGATGATCTGTGGCACTGCTCCGGGTGTCCACTGCCTTTCCCCAGCCTCCAAGCAGGACTGGAGTTTCAGGGGTACTCTAATCACACCTAACCATGGAAAGCATCCTTGTTGTCCACAGTTGACTATATCCCAGAACAGTAAAAAGTGGGATGTTTACGTGGTTGCTTGTGCATTGTTTAATTTGATCATTCTATGCCAAGACATAAGCAATCCTCCAAAATAAAGATGTTTCATATAACTACTCTCCATTTTCTTACAAAAGGGAAGATTTATTTTACTCATTCCCCAAGACTGGGATGCCACCTCTTCTATACGTTATGGTCTGGTCCCTGTCATAGCGCCAGACCATTACAATAAAAAAGTAATCAGGTTACACAACACATTACAAAATTATCAGCTAGATTCAGCACCAGTTGGAAATATAAAATACCAGGATAGGTATTCAGTAACTACACCATATGGAGAAAAATAGCCTCATAAATGAACTTGAAAGGTGGTGAGAGGTTCACTTCCTTCTTACTAGAGTAAACAAGCTATCCCAGACAATAGAGTAAAGAAAATAGCACTTTCATTCCAATAAGTAATGGGTGAGTAATAATTTCCACGTTGGATAGATTGACTATTGCATGAATGAAACTGAATAAATCTATCTAGCTCTTTGATTAAACATTCAAGCAACATCTTTTTCTTGCATCTGAATGTTTGCATGGCTGAAGACAAGTCAGGTTAGACTGGAAAAAAAATTCCTGACAAGTCTGACTGCTCAATTACAGACTGCTTTAAAAAGAGTCTTTCAGCAGAACAGATCACAGTTTTGTGATACTCTCACTCAAGTATCAGGATTTAACTGCCAAAATCAGACCGTTCATGACAGGGCCATCGTAATAGCCTGATATTTGGCACCAATGTTTTGACAAAGGTAATGCAGACTCTTGTCAGAGAGAGTTTCACAGCAAATGCTCGTAGATGCTTGCCATCACCGTGTCTACCTGGTCTTGTTGAGAAAAGTCATCTTACTATTAAAGCATTGTTTGTTTTTCCTGGCTGCTGAGAAAATTGCAGTCTTCCAAAGGAGGTGAAAAAAAAGAAAACAGATGAAGAAAAGAAGGGATAAGAATAGAAAGGAGAAAAAGAGTTGTGGGAGCAAGGACAAAGTAATGATTATCGTGCACTCATCAAGAAAAGAGGTCCCTCAGTTTTGGAAAAAGGTCCCCTTACAGCTACGGCAAAAAAAAAGTATGTCCTTGTTGATTTTCAGTTTTTGTGTCCATTTTATCAGATACACTTCAGAATTTTCAACATGTGCAAGGCCTAAAATTGTTGTGATTAAAAGAGCCTCCAGGTCCTTTTCCACCAGTAACTCTTCAGTCTTCTAATGCTGACTTCTGAGTTTAATCTGTCAGTGAATGTCACAGCAAGAGACAGTAGCAGAGGGAGAACTGCTCAGAAGTCAATGTTTCACTACACAGAGAGAAAGCAGAGCTCTAAGTGAATTATAGTACTCACTATAGGGCACTTCAGAAAATAACTGTGCATTTCAAAAGACGTGGGAGAAGGGTCTCAACACCCTGCCCTGCAGATAACTTTCCACTTTAAAAGCAGTTGTGAAAGCCATATGTTCTTAATACTCAAATTGTTTGGCCTTTTAGAAGATCCAATGCCATGCAAGATTTGCAGGGGTTTTCTTGCAAGGATGAAGAAGACAAAGATTGATCTGAAACTCAAGCAATGGAAGGTTTTCAGCAATTCTGTTTTACAAAAGAAATGAAAAAAAATAAAAAAGAAAAAAAAGAAATCCCAAAATCCCCCTAGGCAACTATGGCTTTCTATTTAAAGCAGGAGATCCAAATGTGTCTAACAGGTGAAATTTCAATGTTTCTAACAGGCGAAGCAGCAGTTTATTAACTTTAGTCATATTTTATTTGATTTGCTTTCATCAGACATGGTGCATCACATGCACAGTGAATCATTCGCCCTCCCAAAAGCCTTCAGGGGCATGGATGGAGATCTTGCCTATTGATAAAGGTTAAAAGGAAGAATTCTGTCCTGCCAAAAGATTGCTGTGAGTCAAAGTATTTTTAAAGATAACAATGCTTGCTATGGCATGAAAAAGGTGCATGATCTCAACTATCACACTATTGCTAGCAGCTTGAAGGATCCTGCAGCAGCTTTGTCTCATCTTCTTTTTTAGTCCTTCAATACCCATCTTTTCCTTTTCAGTAGCTGCTGAAGACATTCCCCTGTTTCAAGCTGCTTGCCTGGGCCGTGCTACCTCCTGCCCTGTCTTTGGCTTCTTGTTGGGCGGCATGTCCTTCCCCAGAGATTCCTCTTGCTTTCAGTCTGTCTTAGACCATTACTTACATTGACTCACAAAATGGTTGCCGTGAGCTTTGCACCTGCTCGTATGCTACATTGACAATAAATTCTCACAAATTACTGTTTCCCATGGAGACTCAAGACAAAAACTTAAGGGTGTTCAGCACACTGAACAATGCTGAGTCTTGAGCCAATGCAGTTTCACTTGCAAACCCAAATCTGGCAACCACTGGCCAAAAACCGAAGCATGGCTCAGGCTTCCTCTTCAAAGCCAAGCTGGCATTCATGCAAACAAAATTAGCCTACTACGAACTATGGACAAGTTTAATTCTAGGCTTGCCCAAATGCGCAGTAACTGTTAACAATTTATATGCATGCAGACTCAGCGCCTGAGCTCTACATGAGGCTAATCCTAGTTAAAATCATGAGTATTTTCCAAAATAACATTAAGAAAATTGCAAAAGACCTCAAGACTTCAAAACTTTTCTCAGTTTCCTGCTGAAAAGGTGAAAATCAAAGCCACTACTTCCTCCCAAATTGTCATTATTGTGTTATCTCTTGTTAGAGCACCACAGACGAGAAAACCAAGAACTTTGTAAAAAAGGTTTTCTTTTTCCTCCCTTGGATGAAAATTAGTATTTTTTTAGGTTTTTTGTTTTTTTTTTTTTTAGTATCACTAGGTTTTCTCTCATATCTAAGTAGGCCTGCCTTCATTATCTCTTACTCTCTAGTTCTGTAAGAAATCTACAAAACAACTGTCATCTTCTGCCATTCACTGTGGTACGGCTCCGAAACTTGTAAAAACAGCTGTAATATATCTCCATTAGAAACACTGCCTGAGTTATTGCTCAAAATTTGTATCAACTGTGTGATCATGAATGCAATCTTAATCACTTTAACAAAAACAGCTGTGTTGTTGTGGAACTGTCATTTGCTTTTTATTAATAATTATTTTTAACATTCTCCCAAGACCAGGAAATTAATATAAAAGAATTAATTATTGTTTGATAAGGAACATTAATAAAGGAAACCTTTTCACTATTTTCCTTGTATTTTTAATTGTTATGGGTGTTATCTGTCTATTACTTGGCATCATATAAGCGAAAAAAAAAGCACTCTGCATGTAATGACAGCTTCCTGGAATAAATTAAACATATATTGGATAAAAAACAGGTATTTTTGACATTATAAAGCACTAACAACATTTTAGCATAGCAGTAATTTCTCCAAATAATTACTTTAAATATTGCCTAGGTTGTTAAAAAGTTAACTGAGCTGAATAGGAATCAATTTACTCCCCATGTTTAATAACAGGTTATTTTAAAAACTTATAATGATGCTTCCTTCCTATTCCCCATTTTTAAAATGCCTTTCATAAAATGTGCTCTTAATTGGTAATTACTCATTATTTTATTAGCCAAACCATATGCTCACTCCTGCTGCAGGAAACTTTTATGGTTTAGTTAGGCATTTTGAAACTGCACCCACTTGCATGTGATGGTACCAGCAGTCCAGTGCCGTGAAAATATATTGGTAATACCAGAAAACCCCACTGAGGTTCTTAATACCACCCCTCACTTTTAACAGAGACTACTGCCAAGAAATACCTATTACGAAGCCAGGGCACTTTTGAAGTGAGCAGTAATCTACCACTAATGAAAGTGCAATGACAAGAGACATGAGACCTTGCACTTCTTCTTTCCTGTCCTGGCACTGCTAAGGTGCTTCAAGCACATGGCAAGCTCCATCAGTCACAGGCAGGCACACCGGCATATTCATTATGGAAAGGCATTGGTATCTCCCCCTTCCTCTGGGTGTTTTTGTGATGCTAGTAGATCACCACATACTACCAAGTACCAAGGACTGCGCTTAGAAGTCTGAGCTCCCAATGATGCACCAAGGTCAGACAAGTTTGCAAATAGACAGTTGTGTACTACAGGACAAAGGGAGGAAGACCTGTAACTAAAAACATATCTCCATTGGAGAACACTAAGGAAAATGAGAACTCAAGCCTCCTGCATTATAACCATGTGAAAGCTTCATGAAAAACTACGCAAATAACTTTTTTTTTCTTCTCCCTGCCAGAAATAGACATATTTCAGCCATATCTGATTTTACTCTAGGAAAATCACCTTTCAATGGAAAGATTTTGACTGCTTCTTTTCTCAGGCTGTAAATTAATGTAGCCTTCAGTTAGAAAACTTTCAGACTAAAATTTTCCAAGTGTGAAACTACATGCTTCAGACATCACTTCTAAAAAGGTTGAAACCTGAAAAATTTAGAGGGATGTAAACTGGATGAAATTCAGCTTTACCCTCACATTTAAATATAAAGTTTTGTATTGGCATTTACTTACACATATTTTTTATGACAGGAAGTTATAAAAGATGTACACAAAAATACGGTTTTATTTTGAATTCATAAAATGACAAAAAATCCAACACATTAAATCCTTTGGATAAACTATAAGGGTAATGAGACTCTAATATAGATCTCACACGAGACTGCTACAATGAACATATGGAAATCAGTCTGAAATAAATCTGTGCAATAGACTCACCGGAAAAAACACTGAGGCCAGATATATAACATTGGTAATCTGTCATTTCTATTTTTACCTAATGAATACCTGTACTTGACCAAAGTGGTAAAGCTATTTTCAGATTCAGAGTTAACACTTAAGATGCAGACAAAAAGCTGCAATTCTATTCTTGACAAACATTATTAAATCACTAATCTGAAATAACCGAAAGGACATGAAAATACTTTTAATTTTTTTTAAGACCATGTGCAATAGAACTATATTTAAAGGCATTGCTCATACACAGGAATTTCTTAAGTATATCAGAGATCCTCATAAGAGTTACTAAGTTTACAAGGTCAAAATGATTAAAAACAACACAGTGAGGAGACTAAAGAGATGGCAAAGCAGCTAAGTGATTTATTTGTTTTGGTTTTCACAGAGGGAACAGGGAGGAAATATCTACTTTAGTGCTGATCTTTCAAGATAATGAAGGTGAAGCCCTGTCAAACAGAGAGACATAAAAGAATAAAACAGAAGAACTCCAGAAATCATATTAAAATAAATTACTTTGGGAATATAGCAGAGCTCTGCAGGAATTTCCAAACATTCAGGCTCAGGTTCAGGATCCCTGGACAGTATCTGGATGCAGAGTGAAGGGTCAAAGCTTCCAAGACCCTACTCTGCTCTTTTTATATATGTCCTGTATGGATGAAACTCATTTCTTCTGCTATAAAAAGGATGAGTTGTTTATGAACTGCAGCAAAGTAGGCTCAGTAAATAAAAGCAGAAAGAAAAGCGCTCTCCTGGCTTAAAAGCTGAACATGATGACCAAAGTAGGATTAAATGATCAGTGCTCAGTAGAGAAAGTGGTTAGGAGAGGAGTTTGGCAAAGACAGTTTTTCACGCTGTTCATTTGAATTCTGCAATTAGTTAACCTCAGCTCTGCCAGCAGCTTTTAGAGACTTGCTTTTAACCCAGAAGGTTAAATTGTACAGAGCTGCAGGTATTCATCGCACAGTCTAGGCCCAAGAAGAAACTTGAAATTTGCTTTCTAGGAACAGTTTCTCCAGCTGTGTTTTGCAAAATTTGCCCTTGTGCCAGGTGCCAGTCATCTGTGCTGCAGGTTTCAGTGTGATGACTCCCCTTGTTGCCACCTTGGGTTTGCCTTGATGTACCACCACCAAGAGGCTTAGCACACATGGCACCACACGTGTTAGTGTCACCACAGCAGGAAACGTCCTCCTCCCGAAACACAAGAACATATCAACCCCTCTAACAGAGCATAATAAGCATGTATTTCATCTATGAGAAATAGTTACTCTCCAGCGTTTCACTAATATTAGACAGAGATTAAAGGAGTATTTATTTTTTTATTAAATCAAGCATTTAATATTCTTATACCAAGGGGAAGGAGGGTAGCACTGGTGCCAATAGGTGGTGAACACAGTAATCCGTCAAAATCGCAGGGAAAGGATGCTGGGAGCACCCCATGAGCAGCCAGGGCTGGAACTTTCTGGAACCATCCATGTGGTTCCCCACAGGGATGCTAGACACACACATCCCTTTGACTCTCACCTCCCAGATACCAAACAAACCAACAAAATAGCATAAAAATAAAACCTGCAGCTGCCCCATGCTAGCTGCTATGTTAGGGACCTCAACTGTAAAACTTTACCTAGAGAGGAGGGAGCGAAGGCTGTATATATGTACCCATAGCTACAGTGTCATTTGTTACTGCTCAGGTTTTCCCTCTCCCACTCCCCTATCCCTTCTGGCCAAACGGTCCCATTTTGGGGAGTATATGTTCTGCTAGCAAAGCCATAACAAAGTTACCTGGATTTGCTGATTCGGCTTTGCCTTTTGCATAAGCTTTGTATTTTCCACTGTTTTCTCAACAAAAGAAATGTAAATCAGGCATAAGTAAAGAATACTGCTAGATTAACAAATCCATATAGTACTGTGTCTATAAAAAGAAAAAAAAATACTCCTCCTCCACAGTTAGTGTTAGGGAGAGAATTCAAACAAGAGCTAAACCTTCACGTAACTCATCTTAATAATATCTATTTAAATTGGAAAGACATCCAAACATGACATTGATTTTGGAAGAACAACAGCTTCTTACACCAGTATGTCCTAAATCTTGTGCAGCCTTTCAAAATGCTTTTGTTATATTCTGTGTGTACACTGAATAGTACCTGCAGTACTTTGTTTGGACAGTCTGGTTTTGTGGTGCATTAGATATCCCCTTGTTCAAAAAAAAGCTACATGCATGACTAAACACATTATAAAAAAATCTCATTCTTGTTGTAAGAAAAGTTGATTGTTTCCATGTGTCAACTGCAGATTTCTTCTATTTTTCTCTATCAGATCCACTGTGTCATTAAAGTTGCTTCTATGTCCTCTGGGTATTGCTGTTTACTCTACCGCACACAATAAGAGCTGGAGCAAAAGGAATGTGATGCCATTTCTTAACCAAAACAAAAGCATCTCAAAGCTAACATGTAACACAAAGAGTTTGCATGAATTAGATAGATGACCATCCCAGTAATACTTAACGTTTCATGCACTAGCTCAATAGGGAAGGTATGTTTTTTTGTAGTAGAAGTGCAGCAGTACATAATCTGCCTCTAAAAAAAAAGCCCAGCTATTAGTCCTAATAGTCCTCTATAATGGCCTAGACAAAATTTTCTGTATTTCATTGTTAATATCCCTTTTGATGACAGCCAGTATAGCACTAAACAGGTGTGACAGCTGATAAACACTGAGAAAAAAAAAACGTAAATCACATTTTTTTTGAATAGGTTGTTCTCCTATTTTGTTATTCCAGGTATTAATTTTTCTGATATAAAAGTTTTAATACTGAATAGTAGGTTCAATGTTCGAGTAGTTAACAAAATTTAATTTTTACTTGAACAACTAACCAGTAATATACATTTTAAAATTCAGAGTAAGTAATGATTACATAGAACTAGCAGCCAACAATAAAGCATTAACAGCCCCAAGGAACTTGAACAAATTTCCAGCATTTAAGTTCAAATGTTCTTCAACAATCTCAAATATTTTATGTTGAAAATATTCAGAGATAATTTTAGTCAACAGATCCTTGATAATATTTGATGCTACAATATACTTTAACCGGCATAAACAAATTTACCTAACATTTTATTCCCTATATTGTACTTAGTCATCTCAGTCTAGTAATACGTACAATATTAGTAATGCTAGTGCATAAAATAGCATAAAAACCATAACATAGCATAGCATAAAAAATACTACTTAATTCGTTATTATCTTGTGTTTCCTCAGACAATAAAATTCTAGCATCTTCAATGTATTTTTTTAAGAAAACTAAAGATTGTTTAAGC
This sequence comes from Tinamus guttatus, assembly GCF_059628265.1. Taxonomy (NCBI): domain Eukaryota; kingdom Metazoa; phylum Chordata; class Aves; order Tinamiformes; family Tinamidae; genus Tinamus; species Tinamus guttatus. The sequence continues at coordinate 285,210 of NW_028289052.1, forward strand.
TGTGGCTGCAAACAATTTGCATTATCTATTTTCTGCATTTATTTGAGGATTAAGTCCTCCAAGAAAAAAAAACAAAAAAAGAAAACAAAAAACACACATACAAACACTGTATCTGAGTGTGCACTCCATTTCTTGCCGAATTCCCTCAACTCTTCCATACCGCCGATTGCTGCATTTTAAAATGTGATAAGCAGCTTTATTTATTTATTTATTTATTTATTTATTTATTTATTTATTTATTTATGTGTTCTATTCTCTACTAATCTGTCTTCCTAAAACAAGAGTAGAGCTATTCAGTATAGTGCTAGGCAAGGTAAAGCTGAATGAGTTGTTTAACACCTAGAAATTCTTTGTTCTATTAAATAAGGCATTATATAGAAAATATGCCTCAATATAGTTGGCAAAGTGTAATTTTAATTTGATTTTTATGCCCAAGTGCATGCAAAGGTACACCTATATGTCCATACGACACCTACTGGAAAATAATCACAAAAAAATATATTCAGATGGCCAGTCATGCACTCATTCTGAATGGAGGGCAATTCTGTATTAGAAGCCTGCTACCACTTAACTTGTGAATGTCAGATATATGACAGTATTAAGCCAAAACAATTTCCACTGTCCATTTTGTCATTAAAACTGCTATCACCTCACAGCATAATTCTGATCTTATATATTGGACTGCGGGAATTCTTGGAAGTCTTCAAAAGCATCAGCACTTCAAGTCTTCATTATTATGTGCATTGCAGAATAGAGGTATTGTCTTTTCCCAAGAAGCTATAAAACAAAGGGGTAGTAATTGTAATGATTCTGTAGCAAAAAACATGGATCCATCACCATTAATTGATGCTTTCAGATTTGAATAGCCACAGCACAGCACTAAATTAGTCACACACATTATAGAGTAAGATAATCATAGAGTATCTCATTGCTTCTTTTTGCCTTTCTGATGTTAGTGAAATATTCAGATCCAAAGTTATAATTCCTCAAAAAAAAATAAAGAAAAATATCAGACAGTCATCCAACAGACAACTGCAGCCTTCACAGAGCTTTGGGTATCCAGGCAAGGCAAAGTATTGTTCATGAGATTCATTTTTATCTAACTGGAGGAAGCAAAATCCTTCATAATCATGAAGAAAAGTCATCTGTTTTCTGATACTATTGATACAGGCAGTGGTAAAGAACTACTTGGTTTGCTTGGAAGGAGAACCAGAAAAGAAAGGTGATCAGTAAAAAGCTGGGCAAGCAAGCAAATATCTGTGCAGCATCCATAACCTGCTCCTAAGTCGCATGAAGTGTACCCAAGTCCAGCTAACTTAGCTTAAGTTTCAGTAGCTGTTCCTGGACTTCTATTTCAGGACAATGGTTCTTCAATAATTGAAGCATAGTCCACATACTAGTCCTGGGCACAAAAATCTCCAATTATGTAGCAGGGTTAGTATCCACAGATACAAACGCTGACTAAAATCATGGCTTAAAACTTTGCTCCCAGTAAGAATTATTTCTGCCACAGCCTTCCTTTACTAACCATCACAAGCAAACAAGAGGTAAAATAAGACAAGATACTACTGCACTGAGCTGCCTGAGTGCAAGTTCTTTGTACATTCTTACAGGGGAAATTAAGACTCTCAGGAGGTGTTTTTGGAAGGAAAGTTTATTTATGATAGCAATATTACTCATAGTATGTCCATAAGCAAATGGAGAACCATGTGAACTACAGCATGATTTGTCCTTCCCTTCTTGAAAGAAGGGGCTCCCTAACTGTAAATTTGCTTAACACCTCACAGTTCCCAGGCAAGCGAACCGAGGCATGATGAACAACTACTATGCATCATGTGGTACCACTTAAACTCAGGAACAGCAAAGTCTGTGAAAGAAATACGTTGTTGCACTGGAGCTACAGAAAAAGATGGCAATGTTGGACTAGATAGATAAAATGAGGAATCTGTCTGGCAGAGCTTATTTTTTTCCTGCAACCAAAAATTACAGGGCACTGCTATTACAGGAAAGTGTTCTGATACTACATTTTAGTTGTCTTATTTTTGTTGACCTCACAGAATTCTGGAGAGACCATAGAACATTGATTTTATTTTTTTCCAGGAATATAAAATTTTTTTGAATCAGAAGGTACAAGAATATTGACAAAAAAACAAAACCCAAACTGTTCCCTGTTCTCTCTAAAGCTGCAAGGATTATGTGAACTACATCATTATAATGGACAAGTATGCAACTCCAAAAATACAGGTTTGAAAGACAGTGGAAATACAAATTGAATCTGAGGCATATTATAAATGTGACAAATGTGTGGCATAGAAAGGAAGGAAAGAAAAAGGAAGATTATCACTATCTACAAAGCCCAAGATCCCCTTAAATGAGAGTATTCTCAGCCCTGAGAGTAATCAGTTTCTCAGCATTTGATGAGAAAAAAAATATCAAGCATTGCCTTTGTTTCTGAAATGTACCAACTACTGCGTGCTTTTGAGGGAAAATTCTTTTACTTGTGCTCAGAATGAAAGACAAGTGCTTTTATCTTCTAAAAAATTCAGCAAAAGCTAATCAATGAGGACTGAGGCTGATAGGATATATAGAGATTACTTGCAGTGTCTTAGGCTGAAAAAGTCTGAAAAAGTGCTACACACATGGCTGTGTGTATACTATTTCAGTCACAGAGGAAAATTAATATTCATACATTAGATTCAAATACACTCAAAAAATTCAGAGACATTTCCTACTTCTATTTATAATTTTTGATTTTTCATAAGAAAAGGGAGAGATTAAAACAAAGACACCTATTCCTACAACCTACTTTATGTGAAATACTACAAATTACAAACAGCTGCTGGCAGGTTGGCCTGCTGAATGTGAATAATTTTGTTATCAAATGTCACCAGTTTTTAGATCCCAAAATGTTCATGAACCCACATCTGTTCACTATTTCACACTGAAAATATATTTCTACCTTTTCCCCTTCTTAACTAGATGACAAGGATTTGAATATAGGAGGTGATATTTAACATTTACAAACTCACACTTCTGTGGATAATTACTGTCTGTGTTTCCCTTGCAAGGGAAGATGACTCTTGTTGATGGAGGCCAGCGGACAGAGAGAAGTTACCTCTTCACAGCCTATATTTGGGACTAGTGAGTCTGAACCCAAAATCCCCTGTTCTGTTTGGCACCCTACCTCTGCCCGAGTTCCAGAAAGGGCCTAAGATGCTGGTAGGACCCAGCAGATCATGGCTAAAATGGTCAGCAGCTCACAGTCCGTATCTTACAAGAAGCAGCTGCAGGAGCCAGGATGGCATCTTATCTGATGCTTTAGCTTCCAAAATAAATATTTTCTAGTGTATGTTTTTAGCCCTGAGAATCGTTATGCTTGGAGCAAAGTATCACACCAGGAAGTCAACAAAAGAAGCTTCTAATAGAGACTCCTAGGCAAGGCTGTCAACATTTTTTTTAAGATGCGAATGGTGCTTTTCCCCCATGCTCAGTCTTCAGACTCTTTCAAAGACCTCTTTTATATACAGAAGCAGTGCATTTAGTTGTACATTTCTTTGGGTGAAAGAATAAGGCATAAAGCACAACAGTTCTTTTCTAATTTGTTCACCCGAAGATCATATTAACCATCAGTGTATGAACCCTTCTGTAGTACAGTTCCAATTTCCCTTCTCAGCCATGGATAAAACAAAGTTGACAACACATTTTTCTCTGTCAAAACATTTCACTTATTTATCAGAGGGCAGACTGCTTAAGAGCCGTAACTTAGGCCAGGACTGCAGCAGGAGTCTTCTTGTTATCTTAATATTGAAAAGTTTCATTTGCTAGATCCTTAACAGTAATATGCCAGTTTAAAAACATGTCGTAGATAAGAAAGGGATTTCCCAAATGATAGTGTCAAATGGGCAAAAGAAAATAACCTAGCCAGTTATCAGATTATAAGTGCAAAGGGTTAGGACAATACTGCCTACTCTATCTAGTCAGACACAAGATGCTCAGCTGTTTGAAGAACTGTTCAAGTACACAGAGTTTCAATTGGCTAAAATGCATTTTGCACATCTCATTTTTCTCTCTTGCTTGATCTTATTTTAACTTTTAGAGAATGGCCAAACCAGACACAGACCGCTTATGCCAAGCCTACCCTCATATAAGATTGGTTACTATGTCATACATAATGTGTCTCCCAGATGTACTTTTTCCTGAGGATTACATAAAGAAAATTCACAGTAACATATGAAATCTCCATACACACAGATAAATTATTCCACTTCTCAGATTTTAAGTTGATTGTAATATAATTGTTCTTCAAATTCTTACTACACAACATAAATAGAAAGAACACCAGCAAAATGAAATACTGTGCCTAGACAACTGCTGCAAGTTAAATCAACAACAAGCCTTGCCAAAGAAGTTTTAGGCTATTAACTATTTAAGCAAAAATAATAAGTCGCAAGACAGCATTACGCTATTTCTCCGAAACTAAATGTTTAAACAGACCAGATCAACTCACTAGGCCAAGAAAAAACTCTTGCTTCCTTTTTATCAACAACAAAATTTCTGCTTCTGTAGAAGTAAAAAAAAAAAAAAAAAAAAAAAAAGAAAAGTATTTACTTCCCAAGCAAAGAACAGGACAACTGCACAAAGCGCAAGGGCCAGAGAAGACATTTTCCTTCTCTGGCCTTAGAGTGAGCTTAGACACAGCACCACAACAGAGAGACTTCAGGCAGTGCACAGCTGCGGCAACTCCACCAGTGTAACAAGGCCTCTCCTCCTCCTGGGTATTTTGGTGTATATATGCTTCTCCCTGGCCTTGCACAAGGCTGCTTCCCTTGGCTGCACCAGGGAACTTGAAAGAGGAATGAAATTGGCTGTACACAGAACTGTGATGCATGCATGGAAACTGCAGAGCTGGGAGACGCAGGAAAAGAGAAGGCCAGGTTCAGGTCTTATGGTATCATCATTTATTATTTAGCTGCCAAAACCACATTGAATTAATCTAAACATAAGTACATATTTCAGATTAAGAGTGAGTTAATGTGTTTTTCTAAATTTCAGTCTAAGCTCCTCAGCCTCCCATGAATTCCAATATAAATCCAATGGCTAGATACTATTCTTGAGCGACTGACCAATTCACCATCTTTCCAGGTATATTTTAGGTCATTAATGCAGGACACATTCTATGGAAATAGTTTTCACAGGGAGGCTAGTGATTGTCTCCTAACTGAAGAAGAATGTTTTATTTTTCCTCTTATTTTAGTCTAGAGTATATTGTTGCAGAGCAACATTCAGTAACTGAAAGGTTTCACAGAAATTGAGACATTTCAAATGTTCCCATTTTCTTGGGACTGAGAGGGATACAGGAATTTTTATACTTATTTCCTAAAGTCAATCTAGCTGTACAGCACTGACCAAGCTAGGTCTTAGTTTTCTCTTTTAGCATCCATGTGAGAAAAAAAAAATCACTTTATTTTAAAGGATTAATTGTTCTACTCAACCACACTAAGATGTTAATTTTACACATCATGATGTTAAACTGGATTTGACAAAGCATTATATTTCATAGATTAATATTTTAGTCTACCCTTGCCAAATTCATGTTTGTATTTTGATTCAGAAACATTTCACAGACAGTGAAATGGTTGTATTACTAAGATACAGAACCATAAAACACTTTTGGTTGAAGGGACCTCTGGAGTTCTCTAGTCTGATTCCTGCATAAAGCAGGGCCAGCCAGTGCAAGTTTCTCAGGACTGTGTCTGCCCTGGTTTTAAATATTTCGGGGGATGGAGACTTCACAGCCTCTTTGGTTAACCTGTTCCAGTAAATCATCATCAATCCCATGATGATTTTTTTTTTCATAAAACAAGTCAGAATTTCCTGTGTTCCAACTTGTGCTCATTGCCTTTTGTCATATCACTATATTTTAAGAAGGAGGAGAGAAGAAAGGGAGGGGAGGGAAGGAATAGAGAGAGAGAGAGGGAGAAAACAAAGCTATTTGAGATTTTTTTCTTCCTTTACATTTCTGTGTGCTCTTAATTTAAAAGCAATCAAAGTATTATTTGATTAACACACTTACCTTTGCCTTCTCATTCTGTCAACTGTAGAGGAGAACACCAGCTAATATTTGGTCACATAAAGATGTAAAATTTCTATTTCCTGGAATGTCAAGGCTTTGAGTCTATAAATTAGAATGAAGATCTTGAAAAGAAATAACAAGATTTTCCATTCCTTTTGCCTGTGTTCAAGATGGAAATAATGGTTGTTCACAAATAGTTTTTCATATGCTCTTCTGATAAATCTTTTTCACTTCAACCATGAAAATAGCATATCACAAAAATGAAAAGGAAGCTTAAGGTTGAGGTTCAGGTTAAATTTGGCCTTTTTTTTTTTCCTTTTTTTTTTTTTCTTTTTCTATAGGATTAATCTACTTCCAAACTGCATCATCCTTCCTCCTGGATCCAGGCCAACTAAGTTCAGAGGCTTTCATATTTCTCTCAGCTTCTCTAACTTCTCTAGGGTGTTTTTTCTTGAAATGAATTTCCATTTTTTTTTTCTGCATTGTACTGATAACCAACTCATTTCCCCTACACAGGATATTGAGGTGAGCACACAGGAGTCCTTTACTGTTGCTTGGCTCTTATATTCTTGTACACCTCCCTTAAATTTCTCCTCTGCTGTCACTTTTTGCAATAACTTTTTAGAGACTTATGACACTGCAAATAGATTTCTGTTCCACAAGATTTCATTTAATTTCTTCTTGCTTCTAGATAGATTGATTTTGACCCCAAAAGAATGTCAGAATCAGGTTTGGCATTCTATGTTTTTACTAAAGAATTTCAAAAAAATGAAATAAATGGTGAAAAACTGTCATGAGGATAATCATGGTATGAACAGTAACTCCATGTATGATATGAAGGAATTAGCAACAGGTGCAAGACAACAGATAAATCTGTGCCTATTCACTCAATGCACTGACAGACACAACAGTGGCCCTTCACTTTTTGGAAGTTAAACCATACCAAAAAGTATCATGAATGACTATTACAAGCCAGTTGAATTTGGACCACATTTTTGTTTCCTTGCTAGTCTGAGAGCAGAAAGCAGCACTTACTAGCATCTTCAGGCAGTTGCAGTGGAAAAAAGAAAAGATGATAGAGGGAACAATATGGGATCGATCTTTACAGAAACTGAAAGAATAAAGACTAGTAAAATAACGATGGATAAAATGATGTCCACAACACGAGGTCTGCTTCAAATAGCAAACACATTTAAAAAGGCTTTAGAAAGGCTTTAGAAAGCCTTTAAAATATTTCCAGGGGCACAGCTTTTCTTTTTCTGTAGTTTATAGCTTAATCTTCATCACTGCAACATAAGAACTTACTCCTTTCTTCAAATATTATAGTCATTATTCATATTAATACAAAAGTTACATATACTTGATCCTTGACAGCTGTCAGGTGATTGAAGGCCTTTGGCCTTCAGCCTTGCATATACATTGTACCTGGGACTTCTATTTATGGTCCTTTAATACACCATTGTCATCTCTTACTATTGTATATGGTGCAAGTCTGGAGCATTATTCTTTCACAATCTTAATCTTAAAAAAATGATTGAAAAGAATGCTGGCGAATTTCTGCCTCAGGCTAAATATTCAAAAGAGAATTTCATAATTAATTTAAATTGCATATACAAGGAATACTTGCTGTGGCTTATAATCTTCATTTGAGTTATACAGTAACATGGTCTAGAAGAAGCACCATTAAGATATATTGTAGCAAAAGTCACTTACTGCAAGTCTTACTGCAAGACAAGGTCTGATCCGCCAAATCAATACCAATTCAAAACAATTCCAGCCCTTCGTTTTCCAAGAACAATTTCACTTGCTGTAAGATTTGTGATCTAGAAGATGCATGATAATTGTAGTACATGTAGAAGATATCTAGATGTAGCAAAGGAAGATAGAAATCATACCAAAGCATGAGGTATGTGTGTTTTGGCATACAGGGCATACATCTGCAGCCATATGGATAAGTTACAGGCATACAGTTGCTGTAACAGAAACATGCTAGACTTGCCACGAACAGAGCTGACATAACTGTCACTATGCATGAGTCATCTGCAATGCCTGGGTTTGGGAACATTCTCCTTATAGTCAGAATAATTTCAACTTTGCTTGGAAGGACAATCAAAATAGCAGTAGTCCCAGTTTACAGAATGCAGTAAGTGCTCAAAAGTGCTTAGAACATGCCGTTAGCAACCACATGGGTGAAGACCTTGGCGTTGTGAGCAAAGACGGTTACCACCACAAATTAAACTATGGATCAAGAAGCTGAATATTGGTCTTTAGCTCAGCAGACATATGATACAGCCAGTGTCCACAGAACAAAGCTTTGCCCTTTTTTTAACCAGAATGAGAGGCCCAAATGAGTGAGTTTCTACTGAAGACTTAATTGCATTTCCTGGAGTAAGACTATGAAGGTTGCTGTTTCCTATCCAGAAGTTAGCAATCTACTGTTGCTCGGGAATTACTGTAGTATATACAACTATATTGTAAGACATCAAGAGTCACTAAGATACAGCAGTGCTGAGCTTTGCCAAAGTTTCTGTGTATTGTTGATGCCAAGTGCACGCTGTCAGAGACGAACCTTCAATGTGTCCCTGGGGGATTCTCCTCCTTCCTCACACAAAGCTCCCTTAAGTCTCCTCCTCCACATTTCTCAATCCTGTCTATAAGAATGTGATGACAGATAAAACAAAGAATGGACTCAAACAGCATAACGGGAAAAAATAAGAGCAGCCCTCAGAGCTAGCAGAGCAGAGCAGTGAAGAAGCAGCAGGTATCATTTTGAGATACCATTTCAGACGGCTTGCTGTCTTTTGCAACTTTCGCCCTGAACCTGATTAATATTTTAAAGGTTATCTTCACAAAAGTAAGCAATACTTCTTTTTTCAACAGAAAGGTCATATTCTGAAGCCCACAGTGCAGCCAGTCTGTAGGACAAGGTCACCGAGCAACAACCAGTTAATTCATGGTACTATATTTTTACACGCACAACACTTTCTGCCAATAACTTAAAAATGTTGTATTAAGAGGTTTTTTCTCTTGAATTTATTTTAGTAAAGTTTGTTTCTTATTTCCTGGGTAAAGTCTTTCACAAAGTTTATTTTTAATTCCATGGCACACCAAGTCATGTTTCCCAGGTTCTTATATTCTTTCCTACCATCAAGACTTTTTTATCCTGACAATAAAAGAGCCTTCCAAACCATTTGATACCATAAAATTATTCTGTTCAATTCTTTTGATCAGAATAGCTAAAGTTGATCTAATCATTCTCGAGTATTTTCCAGAACAATCAAAAGGATGAAGCAAGGAAATACTTACTTCATTCAGAGCTGCCCTTGTGATAACCAGTGTGACAGTAGGTGTGAAGCCAATTTGCAAGCATCTACTTGGCTGGTAATCCAGATGAGCTATTTTGGGGTTGTTTGCAATTTGCAAAAGTACCGTGGTTGTTCTTTGCTCCCTAGTCTTCTTGTCCAAATGGAATTAAATGTTCAAAAAAAATTGGGATTAAAGCTTGCAGAATAAACTATTGGTGACTGTCTTGACGAACAGATATGCATGAGACCCCTGTCCCAGCCAAAGCTTGATGACAAACAGCAGTGAGTTACACTTCACAGAAAGTGAAGTCACTTCAGAATTGACTTGTGCCAATCATGCAACATATATGCACAGGGGGTCAGAAGGTCTAGCAGAGAACACTTCTGCTGCAGAAGGGCTTCCAGTTAGCTAAAAGATGCTCATATCCTAGACCTCTCCCTCCATCTACATACTTCTATAGTCTGCTTTCACAGGGACATAAAGATTGACTCCAGAAAAGAACAGAAAAGTTCAAATAAATTCTATAAATATCTGTGGTCAAAAATGAGGATGGAGCCAGATCTTGGGATCAAACCAGAAAAGCTAAAGTGGTACATGGTGTAAGTAGATTTCTTAAATTAGCATATATGTATTATACCTTGCCAGACATTCACAAAACATAAGGCAATTTTAACGTCACATAACCCATTTCAAGCACTTTATCCAGCAGCATGCCCGCATCATGGCTTAGTCCATGTACTCAATGTTCTCAGGCAATCACAGGAAGGGATCCAGGTTCACTCAGATTCTGGAGGAACATACAGCACAGTACTGTCCATCATGCCATATCCACCCAGATCACACAGCACAGATACAGTGAGAATTTGGGCAAGCTCAAGACTTCTGAGACAGTCCTAGGAGAAGTTAAAGGCAAGTAACAGGTGGCCTTGTAGCCGAAAGTGCTGCCTCCTCAAGAGTCTGGGCCGGAGCACATCTCCATGCAGAACACAGTGTGGTAGGGATGCAGCAGGTGTGTGCCTGGGCCCACAATTTGTTCAAAAGAACACAGACAAAGTTGAAGATGACACATAACTGACAAAAGAGTTAACGAGCATGCAGATGGCAGTTCATGGGTATCAAGATAATAATAATCAAGTATGTTGGATTTCAGTCAGAGAGCCAGAATCACCTTTCTGAACAGCACTATTTTTATTTCATAAAGTTCTAGAAGGAACCTTTCCCATACTCATCAAATATGCAGCAAATCAAAGGAGCAGAATGCACATTTCATCATTTCTTTCAAGCACAGCCCAGAATAAAATTGTTGTCTGAGTTCAAACTTACGCAGTGTAGAACGTAAGACAGCAGAATGAAAGCTGCTGTCTTTAAAGGAGTGAAGCTAATGTAAAACACAGCACATTTTCTCAACAACATTTTCTTTTTTAAAAAAAGATCTAATCACTCTGACGTTGCTGAGCCTGCAGAAAAGAAATCCTTCTGCATGTGGGCAGTGTTTGAGAAGACATTAGGCCTGATTAAAGTTGGCTCATGCTTTGTACCTTGCTATAAGTACAGCTCCACAGAAATATAGTATTGAGCCACAACAACAGTTTGCACTTTTGGCACCATGATAGCCTTTACTAGCCTGCAAACTGTATATTGCTAGCTGCATATTAAGAGCACTGTCCTTGCAGCTGGAACTGTCTCTGTTGCTACTTGCCTCCGTGTTGCACAGGAACAGTCTCACTGAAGGTAATTTTCTTAGTTCTGCTGCAGTGAAAGAAGAATCATTCTACCCAGCAACTGAACAGGTCAGCTGTTAATCGGTCTTAAGTCTATCCAAGTTACATAAGAGATGTTTTGAATCAGATTTACCTGCATATATCATATTGATACAGGCTTTCAAGGTAATTTTTATACATTTTACCTGGGTTAGCAGCATAGGTAAAAACATGAATCAACAATTCACTCTTTCCCCTGCCAACCAAAAAGCAACTTCCCTTAAAATAAGTAGTCACTAATATAAACCAGTGCATATTTGTGTTGCTTGCTGTGAAAGGATGAAGAGATAGTGGAGTTGAAGCACCTTTCATGGTTTACTCTCAGTAATAGCTTTTTGCATTATTAGGGTACAAGGAGAATAGTAGGAAAAAAAATGTGCACATAATGTTTTGCTTCGGAGCTCTTTGGCTCCTTTTCTTGCTGTCTGCATATACCGTAAATGAGAAAGTGCCCAGCTGGCAACTTTGCTTCTGATTTATAGGAAAGGTCAGTTAATCCCAAGCAGGCATTTTGCTAAATACCAAGATATGCCCCCTATGTGTTTTCTCTGTTTCGCTCAAAGAAAGTTGGGAGCTAAAGCATTAGATTTAGCTCAGGCTTGCAGAATAAGGCAGACTGATATCATCTTTAATCACTATCACTCAAAGTAATTTTACTTCACAGCATTGTGGATCATAATTAAGATTACAAATTTAATGGGTCCTCTGTTTGTCACAATACTTCTCTACAGACAGATTGCTGGAAAAAACATGTCATCATCACCTATTATGTGATTGCTATACTACCAGGAGACAAAACTGGGAAGAGAAAGAGCACTGAGGCCAATCTTTAATAGGCCAGGAATTCCTTTGGTCAGTGAGAGATTTCCATCAAGAAAACCCCCACCTGAGAAAAAAACAACTCTCTCCAGTTATAACACTGCTGATTCTAAATACTAGTATTTCAAAACGTAAACACTCTTCAGAAACAACATTCAATGTGTTTCTTCATCTTTTAAATATAAATAGTAGGAACTATTTGCTCTGTGACAGAAGAGAAATAAAACAAAGCCATTACAGGGTGCACGAAGCAAGCGAGGCAATTTTATAAAATTAATACTTGTGGAAACCTGTGTGTTTATCCAATGATACGAAATAAATGGAGCAGAAGTATTGACATCTACATTTGTTTGAGTAAACGCTTATTAAAAAATGCAAAGTATAAATAAAAGCAGATAAAAGCTTGGCAGTAGCCCTGAAGGAAATTGCTGAAGTGTCCAGAACCAGCACTCCGTAACACTTTCTCTATTAAAATAGTATATCACACCTGCCAACTGACCAAGGAGAAGAGAAAGTCGTAAGAGATCTTTTTGTTAGTTTTGTTTTGGGGGGAGGTTCTAATTATCTCTGACAGGTGGGCAGCTCTTCATGCAAGAAACTGCATGCTGAAATTTATGCAGGAAAAAGTAAGTAAGTGAATCACACATTTATTGAAATAGAAAACTTTTTCCCTCGGATACATGCTGGCTCGCATACGGATGGCATTTGACTCTGTGCTTGTGCTATAAAAGAACTATTCTAGACTGTTGAATAGCCAGGAAGTTGCAGAGAGGGATCAGGTCTCCTGACTTAAATTTTCCATTGCTGGGACGTGTATATTTGGTAAGGCTGTGAGCACTTCACTGTTACAGTGCGATGAGAACTTCAATGGGCCAGCAGAACAGCAATGATCCGTTTTAAAAGTCTCATCTGAAAGACCCTGCACTAAGCTTCACACTAATCCGTTGTTCTTTTCAAGTAAGCTAAGTTGAACTAACTGAAATGTCAATGTGAAGTCCATAAAGGGCAGACATATTTTTGAACAGATAGCACAAAAAGGTCTAAGGAAAATGCAAGCTTCTCTTTGAATTCCATCTGCCTTTTCTCATAAGATAGCTTATAAGAAAAGTAGTGGAGTATGTCAGCATTTTTTGACAACACAAGCATGACAGTGCATAAAACTCACATGACTGTCCATAGCTTGTATTCTGTGCACCACCAGGAATATCGCCTAAAGCAACTAGATGTCAATGGGAAACCTTTTACAACACATCTGAAATCAAAGGCCGTGACTCAAGACTGAGTTTCAGACAAACCTCCTCTGCTGCTCTGGAGAGTTATCACTGCACAGAGTTTAGTGGCTCTTCAGAGAAGGAGGATGGGGAAACCCCAAATGTAATGTTGGCTATCTCCAAACCACTCAGAAAAAGTGAATTTTCCCACTGTGGAGGGGCAGATGTGCCATGTCCATAGGAAGAAGAATTTGTTTCAACTTCTAATCAAGCTGCAGTACTTTTCAGGAGGCAGGGCTGCACCAAGCGTGGGAAAGCTACTTTTCTGCAGTAAGGCCATCTCAGCTTAAGCATGGATCATGTAAAGATGTTACTTCACAGTTGTTTTACCATCTTTTGAGCAAAAGGCACTATTCTATCAGTTAATATTGTAGCAAATTTACCTTTTCCTACACACTGTTAAATGCAGACAGAGACCATGAGAGAGTATTCAAAACTAGAATTTTAAAGAATAAATACAAGGTGATGTTCATTTGTTCATTTTTTAATGACTTATAGTTACTTAATTTAAAGAAACACCAAAGAAAAATTCCTCTAGGAGGTTAACTACAAAATTTATATAACAGTTTCAAAACAAAAATAATAGAAACGATAAATACAAAATGAAATGGGTGGTTAACATCCACTTTGTGCGTGCTGGGAACAAAGCTCTCAAGGCTCCGATTCCCTCTAACCAAATAATGTTCTTTGGTCTGAACTTCTGTGCTTGAGGGTGGCTGTGAAAAGCTAATTCAGAAGGTACTTTACAAAGCCCTTTGCAGACTGCAATCTTTGTCACCTTATCATGGAGCATATTTAGTAACAGCCGTCTGAGTTTAAAGACGCTTTCCTTTCTGTGTTTATTAAAACCTTCTCTTCCCATGAAAGCGGACAGGCATGCAGTGTTGCTCATTAAAGCAAATTTTCTTCCCATCCCTTTGTCAAAAGGAAACACCTTCAATAAATTTGACAGACAGCTGAACTTTTTTTTCTATTGAATTTTTACAGAAGAAAGCAGATTACCAACTCACAGATGTTGTCAATAGGCAGAAAAAAAATGCTTCCCTTACAAGCAGTTTCTTTTGCCTTATGCAAAGTAAAAAATGAACTTTGGCTCTATTTTGGCCATCACCATGAAACCTAGCAAAGTCTCTAGGTTGTGATTTCCAAACTTTTCATTATTATTGCTGATGAAGTTGAACAAATCAGCAGCAGGTAGCTCACGGTGATACTTTACACTAAAATTTGAAGAAATAAGAATATCAGGGTCATACATTTATGCATTTTAAGGACAAATATCTCCTTCTTCCAAATGAGTCATTAGACCTGTCAGAGTTGCATTGCATAGCGTTTCATGGTTTCCATAAGAAACTCTACTAAGGTAATTCAAATTGGCCAGCTATAAATTTGCCACAGGATACTTTTCAGGTTTGTGTAGCTGTTAAAATAAAGAAAAGATGAAGGTTCAGCTCCAAGAACATACTTCCATGAAGGATTTAAAAAAGTCTGAGAAATTTCAACACAAAGTGACTTTTAGATCTCAGGTTTTCAGAGCACTTTCAGAAAGTTCAAAATCCACAGATTTTCTAGTTTTTGTTTCATATGAAAGAAAAGATCAGATCACAGCCACAAGAGCCTTCTAAAAAACAGGTACCTCTTCCTTTCCTTTCCTTTCCTTTCCTTTCCTTTCCTTTCCTTTCCTTTCCTTTCCTTTCCTTTCCTTTCCTTTCCTTTCCTTTCCTTTCCTTTCCTTTCCTTTCCTTTCCTTTCCTTTTCCTTTCCTTTCCTTTCCTTTCCTTTTCCTTTCCTTTCCTTTCCTTTCCTTCAATTACACTCCATTCAATAATAGTCTAAGAAAAAAAACAGTCAGAAGTTCATCACCAATTCATCAGAAGTTAACTGAGTATATGGCAAAAGGTCTTAGTCATGAATAAAACAGTAACTGTCTGAATTACATGAACGAGCAACAAACATGAAACACATCCTTCTGTGCTGCTTCCCAGTAACTAGAGCAAACATTTTCTTCATAGCTCCTTCCCTTCCACACAGATTACACAGTCTACATGCTCATTTATAGCAAAATCTCTGTTAATGATTTTCAGCCTCAGCAATAGCAATAGCAAAGGCAGATGACAAAAGATGTACCGCAAAGATTTTGAAAAAAACTGTTTTTGAACAGAAAACAAAAATTGCATGAGATTTTAGGGCTATAAGCAACATAAATCCCACGGCAGCAGTTCAGGGCACTATACTAATTCCACTGGCAACTTTAAAAGCAGTTAAATTGTAATAGACATTAATTTAAAGAAATTGCCATTGAACTGGAAGGGTATAATGGCCCTCAAAGATTCATTAGTCTTTGGGGAAGAAAGCATCCCCCTACCACATAATACAATTAACATCTTCCAACACAGCGGCATGGTGATAGTTCAGTAACATTGCCTTTTTTATTCCAGCAGCTGAAAACCAATTGTTAGAGGGTCTGTGGGGTCACAGTTTGGCCTGTTCTAGGCAGTATAAATAATAGGTTCCATTTCATTTTAAAAGGCAGTTTTAAAAGTCAGTTTTGCTGCTGATATGAGACAAATGTGAGCTGCGCCAGTTTACACCAGCTGAACTCTTAACCCCCGGTTATCTGAAATACACAGACCATCAGAGGTGAAGTTGGTTAGTGCTCTTGCACTAAAAAGCTATTGGTTACTCATGGTTCATTTCCCCACTCTCCCAGTTTTCTGCTTTGTCCCTTTCACTTGGGGAGTGGAGAGGAGTAGTCTAAAGGCCATCCAAAGCAAGTGCAAATGTGCAGGCATGAATAAAATATTTATATTTTAGCTTTAAATATTAAATATATTTTAGGACTTAACCAAAGTCAATGTACTAACAAATTCTCCCAACATCTTTCCTGATATGCAAAAAATGTTGCATTTAACTTTCTAAAAAGCATTCTTATATAGAAGGCACTATCAAGAAAAACACAGCTGAAAATTTCCAGTGCTATACCCTGTCAAGAGCAGTGAGATTTAGAAAATCACAGTGCTGTGATTTCACTGTTTTTCACTTGGGAGCTAAGTAATAAAGTACAAGTATGGATCTCTACCAAGTCAAGTTAGTCACATAATAAACATGGTTTTTGCTAGTGTAACTGCTGAGGTATTGTATTCTGGGGCATAGTCTCCTGAGAATGAGAGAGAGAATCCTATCTATAAATCAGCATTGCCAATGTTGAATGCAGTGCCCAAGAGTATCATCTTCCAGAGATGATGCTTCAGGAATGATACTAAGAAATACAATAGGTAGATAAATCAAAGGATGTCTTACCAACATATCTGCCATCTAAGAGAATGAGTTGTACCCTTGTTTGGGGAATTATCCAAATACTTTCTGTGAGCTCAACCAGGATTTTTAAAATTCATTCTAAGGAAGAATGAAGAGTTTTTGATCTATCTAAACCTAAATAAACTTGGCTGCTGTAAAGCCACTGTAGCCTAAAATATATGTTCGGTATAATTTACTTCCCAAGGACTCTGCAGGGAGGCACAAGGGTGGTGGAATAGCTTCCAAGTAATCCTAATGACTGCTATTCAATTCCTAGTTTGAAAGTTTGATTCTTTGTTGGACACAATCCGAATTGTTTCTTCACACAAACTTGAAAGAAGTTATGTAATTTGCAAAACTATTGGTTTCTTGTTTCATCCTTCTCACAATGCATCAATACTGCATTTGCAACTGTGTAATCCTACTGCTCCATTCTACTTCTTTATATCTCCCTTGGTCACATCACATCCTATGCTCTCTATAACTCGTGGACATATTGTTACTTAAATGCTACATTCATGGGATATTTTGGAAATTCCTAGGAAATACATTAATACAGATTCTTTATCTATATAAATTTTCATTGCTTGAAACTGGACAAAGATGTCCTTTCTGGTCCACAGGCTACAGCCTTCAAGTGGGACATTTGCATTTCCTGGAACCTGATGTATGTTCCCATTGCATATGCAGTCCTACAACTGCATATTGTATTTCACTCATGCTTGTATTGAACCTGGTGGCTTTAATGTCCCCTTTTCACCCATATGTATCTGGTTTGGAAGAAAGCCTGTGCACACACAGACACACACACACAGAGGAAAGCAGTGAAAGCTCACATCTTCTGTTGGTAAGCAGTTTCCCCTGCAATGTCCCACAGGAAACAAGGCTTACATTTAGAGTAAGGAGAAAGAAGAAGATGAATAAATTATTTTTTTCGAGGCTGATATCTTCCTCCTAACAGCAAAGGATGCTGAAAATTGCTCAAGATAGTGGGATGGACACACATTCTCATGAAATTCACGTTTCTCAAGTGAGTTTCAAAATTCAGTTTCCATAGGGCTCACGGGATCAACTGGTCCTTCTCCATCTCAAAACAGAACTGAAGTGTACAGAAAGCATACGTTAAACTCTATTTCAGTTTATCTCTGTAACTGAAATGCAAACAGCATTGCAAGTTTTGCCTGTCGGTCACAGCTCAATACATTGTTCAATTTTAAGTACTCTATGAAGAACCTTCTGGGCACGGCATACATTTTCAGCATCCATCCACCAGCTAAGCAAAGTGTATCCAGAGGCACAAGGGCACAAACATACTTAGAATGATAAAGCTATCACTTTACTTCAAGGAAAGAGAGGAAGGTGTCTGTGAGGAATCCTGCCCTTTTATCTCACTGGGGCAAGTGTAAAGGAAAGAGATGCTGTACCAAAAGCAAGTGAATACTTATGATACCCATGCTGTTAAATGAGCTCCAGAAACAGAAATTTTAGTACAAATCTTTACAAATTTTTGTTGTATTCTTGACAAACATCCCTTCGATTTGTTTAGTGATGAAACACTTATAGATATACTCCTGTCAATGGAAAAATATGAGCCACATAACTTAGCATTTCCCATCTCAAAATCTACTTGTACTTTGCGGGACTCGAATCTTGACACCAAATCCTGGATTAGTTAACATATTTGGTGAATAGCCTTGTCAGCTATTCAGCAAACTTCATAGCAAGATCAATGCCAAAAAGATCAAAACAGACAGCTGACTTATCCATTATGAAGAGAAATGCCTGTAAAGGTCCTAAAGATG